>NC_051180.1:171845893-172145893 GCF_013339695.2 Rhipicephalus sanguineus | reverse complement strand
TTCCGTAATCATCACAATATCAAACTGAAACGGAAAGTCGCCAATAGCCCAAAATGTTCGTCGTGTTTCTGCCTAGCAGACTCTGCGTTGCAGTGAAAAACGAAAGATAATCGTGTGAATGTGGCCTCATGAAGTCTCTTGGTGAAATCATTCTCAATGGTCGAAATAAGAAAACAAGATCCGATCAAATTATCTTTACACACACGTGTCTAATCACGCATTTTTTGAACATCTGCCTCGCAGCTGATACGAATTACACTGGATGTTTCAGTTTTCCATGTAAACATTACACCGCCCTTCACCGAAACGAAACGCCAGTTCAGTCTTCTCTTAAAAATGGCTAAGCCAAGAAGTTGCTTTAGCTGAGACAGAAATGGCCATTGAGAAATATCGCTTGGCGCTTGTCAAAGCCCAGATCCCTTGAATTTATTCTCGCCTTGCGTGCCTTTTCAAACAACTGTTCACGCTTTGCACGTAGGATGAAAACAACCACAATGTTCTGATCCATGGCGGTTTTTTGTGAGGCGACACTGTGGCCAACCTCAATGTCTTGCTCCCTAATTGGTTCCCCTAGTGCATCGCCAACTCTGCCGAACATATTATCTAGCTTTTAGTTTTCTCGTGAGGAATTCCCTTGATTTCGATGTTTCTATTTCTAGAATATTAGTCTTGAGAAGTGAACTTGGGAGATATTTCATGCTACTGTTTCTTTAGTGTTTCTACTTCTTGCGTAAGCATCTGTTGCGATTCTTTCAGATTTACGTTCTACATTTTCACGTCAGTGTAGTCCTCCTTCAGTGTTTCGTATTGCGTATTCATCAACTCAAGACTACTTTTCAGCTGCATTATTCCCTTGCGCAGCTCACACACCATGTTAGATACTTCAGTTAACATAGCCAAAGTTAATGACACTTTCAGGAAAAAAAGAGATCAAAATCATAGTTGTTTGGCAACAGAGGCTATAGCAAAACATTGAAAAAAAGTATCACTCCAACGTGAAAAATTAAGCTGGAAAATGTCAGAAATCCATTCCATGCGCCGCCTCAGTTGCCAAATGGTGTGCTGTCGATGCCAGCCTTTTTTTTATCCCAAGCCCAGCGATGGCCTCAAGGTCCACGTCATTCAGCAAGGTCCAGCACGAACAGCTGATAACCAAACGGTTGGTTGCAACCACTTGTGTTGTGGTCACGCAGCGCTTCGCTTTCTTTTATGATGATTTATTCTCGATAATCCTTAGATATCAGGCGGGAAAATGTCAGAAGTCTGTTCCGTGCGCCCCCTCTGTACCAAAAGCGACAGTGCGAGAAAGGCCGAGGTGTCCAGCCGTCGGGTTGCCGGGCAAAGCTTCCTGAATATCTGGACGTGACGCTGAAGGTACTACGAGGAGTTAGTTGGTCGGGAGTGGTGAAAAGTTTTCCTTTAGAGAAACGCCATCTCGCAAAATAAACCGACGCCAATCCTCGCTTGAATACCTTTGCAACAACAGCCGCCTTGCTCTTGAGGTATTCCATAAGGTCCTCGAGTTCCAGGTCTGCTTGCTGTCGTTCGGCAAAGTGATTGGCACTTAAGGTGCTCAAGAAATAGTCACAATCCTGGTCGACCTGCGGCGGTGGGTCAGTGGGGGCACGGAACAGGCAGTCGCCGTCAGAGTGACGGCGACTGCCTCAGTTACTCTGATGGCGTCATTCTGCCTGGAAGTCACAGATTCGACCATGCGAGGGGACCTGAAGGGTCGTTCCAGTTAGTTAGCCAACACAAGGAGTGTGGCCGCTCACAACTTTGAAAGGCCTTGCAGTAAAGATAGGGGCGGAGCTTTGATGTAGCCCAGATGATGACAAGGTACTCATTTTCTGTTGTGCAATAGTTGGCTTCCGCATTAGATAGACCGGCTGGCATAACTGATAACTACGGTTGTGCCAATAATGAACGACTCTAATTTGCCTCGAATAGTGCCGAATAGTGGCCAAAAAATAGCAAATATCAAATCGAATACCGAATACAAAAGATATAAAAAATTGAAAATAACAAATAAATGAAATCTGCTCATGTCTTCGAGCCTACAGACGCTACGATGTGGAGACAGCTTTATTACGCGTTTGTTCGGGAGATGTTTCTTTTTCACCTTTTTTTGGGCGCGCAGGTATCTTGACAGTAGTGCCGCCGTTCTAGTCAGCAGCGACGCTTCTAGCGTCCTAACGGCTAACAGAGGAGTTTACGGGTTACGGCAGCTAGTTTTTTGCCATATGGTCGCGCAACACGGCTTATTTCACAACGGTAATGTGCTTCATCGCCATGAGTGCTCCGGGCCCAAAAACCTGCCAATGCTCGTTCACAGCAGCGCTTAAACTGCGCGCCGGAACTATGGGAGTTTCTGAACGAGTGGTGCAGTGCGGCAGTGGGGACTGCAAAGCATGAACACACTTTCACATCTGAAGCCAATCACCGAGAGTTTCGCTGTCGATGTCGTCGCGTGGCACTATGTCGACTTGTTTCTTCATGGCCTCGCGTTCTGTCGTAGAATTTCTGTACGGTCGACTCCTGTGTGGACGAGAGCTGTGACCGTCGATAAGTACGTCGAAGTCGCTAGTTCGTCGCCTTGCGTTGTGGTTATAACGAGGCGTTGGATCCCGGCTACGTCGGGTTGTTCCGCTGCTTCCACTTTGCGTCGTCATGTCTTCGGCCCGCGAAGTTTCGACGGCAGAGCTCCGTTCGGCTTGCGGTTTGTTCTTCAGGTTTCTTCGTGGCGTCGTTGTGGGCTAACTCTTTGTTTGGGCTAACCTGTGCCCGGCAAATGAAAACGTAAATTACAGCAACATACACTGTACACTGATAGCGACCAACAGAGTATCGGCCGTCGATAATCTGATCGTCCCTGGAACGCACCGTCTATTATACATCAGGCATCAAAGTTTCTAGCGTTATCGCTGATGCTCGCGCGAGCTCTGGAATAAACTTGACTTTTCGTGTCCTGCGCGTAATCTTGACAAAATGGTCCAAACAATCGTGAAGCTTCTCGAAACTTGTGACGCGGTCTGCGCCGAGCGTTGACAACAGTTTTGGCGGCTGAAGCACAAATACACCAAAATAAGACAAAACGTGCGAGTGGCAATATCATTATGAGGGACGCCGTAGTGGAGGGCTCAGGAAATTTTGACTGTCTAGTGTTCTTTAACGTCCACCGATATCGTACAGTAACACCGGCCTCTAGCATTTCGTCTGCATTGAAATATGACTGCCGCGGCCTGAATGGAACCCGCGACCTCCGGTTCCGCAGCCTAGCACCCTAACCACTACACCACCGTGGCGGACATTGACCGTCCGGTGTCAGCCGGATGTTAGCGAAGTGTATTTAGCGATATTAAGTTAATTATTTTGATTAATTCGTGGTTTTTTATGTTAATTATATTGTTTCCGTACTTGTTTCATTTTTATCCCGTTTTGAGCATTGCTAGCCTTGCTTAGGCCTGTATTGACCATTTATTTGAGGCGTGATCATGCCACATGAAATGTACGGATGGACGACAAGCCGGGCCCCCATAGTACTACGCAGTTAATGGAAATAGAAGCGTGAGTGGCAATATGCAAAGTAAAACAAAAACAGGGACTTCATCTAGTCCAGATGATGATATAAGTTTGCCTGGTCGTTAGGGCGAGTGATGACATGATATAGGATGCAGTCGCATGCAAAACGTATTAACATGTAGGTGGGGGTTATGTAGCCTTGAAAGCGCGTATAATGGAAGAGATGAACCGTCTTCGAACATGTGCCGTCGTGAAAGCGCATTGTCATCATCGAACGTCTCAAGTCGCGCTGTGGTCCACTCATCGTGACGTGCTGCTAGGTCGAATGACGGGCCCATCCTCTTCCCTAAGGGTAATTGTAGTGAGAAGTAACGCTTTAGTGATGCAAACACTCCAGCGCTGTCTAGTAACTCTGTCTATATCACGCATCGCTTGTGGTCGCCATTCGCGCTTGGGGTCCGTGATTCGAACCGCTTATAGCGTTAGGTGGATTACACCAGCGCTCAATAAACGCCTTTAAATGTGTAAAATATTTCATTTCATTTCTTTGCGCCTGTGTTCCCACAGTTCATTGCTGCATTTTTGTAGTTGCTTTTTTATATTTTCTGCTTGGCCTTCCGCTTTTTCTGTGTGAAACATTAAAATTGGTCCCGTTGCAGCTTCTGATTGTGTTTTCATTGCCCGAGCATCATTTATTGTGAGAAATTGTACCATGAAATTATACCTTCAAACATAATCAACTGCGATGAGGCATCTGTGCTAGAGAGCCATCTATTGCCGACGAAAGATGTTCCTTCACAACGATACTAACAGGCAAAATGAGCCAGAAGTGGCAACTAATGTATAGGCATAGTTCCAATTGAACGTTTCGAAAAAAGTCATTTTGAAAGCTCTGATTGTCTTTTTTCCATCTCCTCGTTTCGGAGCGTCACCGTTGCAATATAATTCAAACACTCGACAGCGCCACAAAATATTAATATACACCACGAGTTCTAATTATAATTTAATAACACTTTACACAACACACAGCTTCATATGTGATCAGTGCTATCTGCTTAATATATTCAGTAAAAAAGGAATGAAAAGATCCGTAACCGAGCACGTGTAACCTGCTGTAGAGTGCGTTTTGGTCGCATTGTTGTCCGTTCTCGCTTTCAGACTTACACCGACGTCCAATACCGATACCACTCGTGCATGCCAGCGCTGTGGCAGCTAACTGCTGTGGAATCGTCACAAGTCTAATACGTGGGTATACACCATACCGGGAAGCTATCAAGCGCATAATCTGCATCGAGTTTGCCTCTACCAATTCGATTTCCACGGGAGGCCTCGCCTACAACATCGTGGTACCTGTTCCCCCGAATGTTCCTTTTCCACGAAAGGTGCTGCGCAGTGCGCATGAGATCTACAAGGACATAACGGCAGCATTTAAGGATGATGTAATGCGAGTTATCGATGGTGAGTGTTCACGACCACAGTTTACAATTTATTCTCCAGCAGTAAAGCTTTCGGACATAAATACGACAGTGTGCAGCTGAGGTCGAGCGTATGAGCGTGTTAAGTTTGCAGCCAGTCTTCACACTTTCCAATCCTCATTTATAGTGTGCAGTGCGTTATAAGAGAAGCCAATACATAGCGTAGGCAATCACAGTTGTAGTCCATCTTTTGTAAATTCTATAAATGGGTGCACCCACACGTTGGTGCTTTGGGCATGACAAAAATTTGGACGCAAGTGTTAACGTAAATGTTTAAAGGTGAGTACTCAACAGAGAAAAGGCGGACTTATTTTACGTCGCACTCCTCCAAATCTTGAAAATAAAAAAAATGGGCATGTACTTTGTATAACACGTGGCATGGTATCAGAGGCCACAGGTCATCCCAAGCCACGTCTTAGCCAAAGATAATCTTTGATGTGGTGTAAAATGCCCATGCGCGTTAACCACTGATCTGTGTTTGCTGAACTCATTTTTACAGCGAAAGCTGTTATACCACAAGGGCCGCATTTGGAGCCCTAGTCGTGCGCCGCCCAGTATTCTACCTCAGTGCCATGCCGGCGCAACTGCTTCGCAAAAAAGACCCTTTACAGGCTTCATGTCGGGAAGAAACCACATTACCATAAGTAATGTACTGTAGTAGCGGAGTAAAATAACAACCAGGCGTCACACAACGCGAATTTTGTAAACAGGCGTCACAAAGTGCGAATTGCGCAACGAGTGGGTTGTTGAATGCTTCCAGCGCATTAGAAATGGCTCTGCCACATTTCTTCATCGCCATCAGCCACAGCATCAACAAAGTGCACATAATGCCTTACGGGTGTTTAGCGAGTTCCACGGTGCGCCGCAGAGTGACGAAAAATTGCATAGTGGAGGCCACCCTACTTCAAAAAAATTATGATAATTTATAGCGTATTGGGTTCCTCGCAAGTGCACTTCAATTGGTTGCCAAGGAAGTCCATAAGGCTCCCATGATGTATTTCCTCAGCGTCTCAATAAAGTGTATTTCCTCTCTTTCTCTCTTTTTCGCGCGTTCACGTATGTTATAAAGCGTGGTGGGAGGGTTAAATAGTGACCAAGCGTCACACCTTGCGAATTACGTAACTTGTGGGTCGTTTAAAGCTCCCAATCCAATACAAAGGACGCAGCCATAATTATTCATCGTCATCAACAGTCGCATCATCAAAGCGCACATAATACCTTACAAATGGTACCTCGCTTCTCCGCAGAATGATGAATAATGTAGTGGGGGGTGCTTCCCAACTTCACAAAAACCATCATTTGTAGCGTAGTGACACGTTGCTCGTGTAATTGTATTAGTAGCCACAAGACAGTTTATAACGAGCACTAGAAATGCCGCTCTTCTATATTTCGCTGTGACTGTGCTGCACTTTCCGCGCAGGCCTGGCGTTTTTTGTTTTTTTTTTGTCAAGAGAGTCCATCAAGACTTCACTGTGATATTTCCGACAAGAAAATGACGTCGGTAAAATGCACACTATCAGATGGCAAACAACTAGGAATTTTCACAAACGCACCTTTTATCTTCCACACTTTCATCTCCGAATGCTCCTGACTTGAGGGGATGGTGTCAGTACCAGGGAGCGATAAAGTGAAGTGATGCACCATGACACTTTTGAGCACCAACTGAAAAACTGAAAGCGCTTTCGTAGTTTCAGCGCAGCAGAGGTTTCACCGCAGTATTGGAGGAAACTCTATAGTCGGTGAAATGTGGCGTGCGTGGTGATTCGATTCTGTGAAGACGCTGTTATGTGAGTTGCCTTTCGCGTCACCGTGCGAAGCCTCTCTAGCGTAGGCCAGCTTCAAAAAGACAAAAAAAAATAACGGTGTTTCTCAGCCGCCTACTGCTTCGAGTGCGCTGGCACCGACCAGCAAAGCAGCCGGTATAAGTGGCGCAGAAAGGCAACGACATGGACGGTATAAGGTTTTACAAGTAGATCCTTTGATGCACAGAGTGCACACCAGCGAGAAGCGGAACGCCTTCGCGCAATGACGGCTCCAGTTACGAACTCCTGCGTCTCGCATTCCTGAAGAGGTAGTGTATGCATGAACACATGCGTAGTTTGTCCTATTACTAGGTAGTGCATACCTTGCCGTTTCTCTCCCCAAATGACCACGCCTTGAAAAAGTGCATATTGAGTACCACTTAATATTTATTTTATTTATTTAATAAACCTCAAGAGCCCCCCAACAGAGGGCTTTACATAAGGGTGTGGGCAAACAATACAGGGTTAATAAAACGATGATTCTCTGGTATTTCTAAATTTATCTGTGTTGTACTGATGGATGACACTTGGCGGAAGATCGTTCCAGTCCCTGGCTGCCTGAGCGAAAAAGGAGTGATGGCGGGCTGTGGTGCAAGCAGGAGGTGGGTACACGGCCTTGTGGTGACTTGTGCGGGCTGAAATACGATGGGCTGATGGAAAGGGAGAGTTATATAGAAACGTATGATAAATTTTGTGATACAATGATAGTCTAGAAATCCTACGGCGTAGGTCAAGGTTAGGTAGATCTGCTTTTCATTTAAGGATAGTAACACTGCTATGACATGAGTAATCTGAGTAGATGAATCTAACTGCGCGGTGTATGTTAACTACAACAGCTACCACAAAGGTTTAATCATAATCATGGACGTTAGTCATTGGGATGGACCTGTGCCGCCAGGACTCAACGTGGGTGCATCCAAATCAAACGGTGCTACAGACACCGTCCACCCAGGCAGCACACCAGCATTGGACCGATCTCGGCCCAACGTTGGCAAAGGTCGGCAGAAATATTGGCCCCCACGTCGGCAAATCACGCTCGCGCTACTTTCATCCACATCGGCATGATGTCGGCTAGCCGGCGTTGGGCCGATCTGGGCTTGCCGACGTTGCACCGATCTGGGCTAGCCGGCGTCGGAGCGCGATGGGCCTGCCTTATTCAGCCGATGATGGCAAGCCGTCATTGGGCCTGTGAAGCTAGCCGATGATGGCTTGTTGTTGGCCCGCCGACGTTGGGAAGCCGCCAGTGTCACCATTTGCACGCGGTATTATGGTGTTTTATGAGTGCACTGAATATGAATACTGCACTGCCTTGTCTGCATGTAGCTAGTTTAGATGGGGACACCGGCGGTAGTTGATCGACGTATACAATAACTTGAATAAAAAGGTTGATACACGTGTTGTAAAGTAACACGGCTGCGTGCCCACCATAGTATTTTGGCAATACTGTAGTTACTGTACTGTAAGTCAGCATTGCTAAAATAGTCTATTTGCAGCCCAACGGCATTCATCCACTACCATTGGCACCGTATTCTGAAAATACTCCGTAATTACAACAACAGCTCCACTGGGGTTAAAGTGTGCTATTGAGACCCAGAATTCGGTGGAACCGTGCAAGGCTGAGAAGGAATACTATTATTGTCTTCACACCATTAAAATGATGAAAGGCCTGCTGCACCAACTACGCATGCGTCAGGGTAATGAAGGAGCAATACGTTTACAAGGTGATAAATACAAATATATTCACACATAATTATGTATTTATTTATTTATTTATTTGTTCTTTTATCTATTTACAATACCTCTAAGGCCCCAAAGAAGGAGTTTTACATGAGGGGTGGGCTTTTAATGGTTTATGTGTGTAGATGCCCAATCGCTGCTTTGAACTTGATGATACTGGAGTGGTGCACAACGTCAGAGGAAGGCCGTTCCAATATTCTGCTGTCTTGGCAAAAATGGATTAAAGGTGCGCAGTGGTGTGAGCAGCTGGCGGGCACACAGTTTGCCGTGGTTCATGCGATCTGAATGGCCATGGGTGGGCTTGATGGCGGGAGTACGAGGTGATGCATGATAGAACTTGGAAAACAGGGAGACGAGCGACACGGCGGTGTAATGAAACGATAGCGAGGTTAGCGCGAGATTTAAGTTTGGTTACGCTTGACTGTTATGAATAATCTGAATAGATGAATCTTGCTGCCCGGTTTTGCACAGTTTAAATTGTTAAAGTTGAAGACACGCCATGATATGAACACACGCCAGCAGTTCCGGAATAGTTATACCACAACATAATATCTAAGCATCTGTATTACCACAGCCAACAACTAAAACGATCCCACAGCCACCGTATTCCTCAAGAAAGGCAGGAAAATCCTGAGCGAGGTCGACAGGCGAAGAGTTACAATCAATTCAATGTTATTCACGGCACATTCACAATAAATATTTAAAGAACTAGAACGCGGAAAAATGATTAAGGGAGACCATCTTAGATATTTGCGTTTTGCGGACGATATCGTGCGTTTCAGCAGTGACGGTGACGAATCACGAAAAAAATGTGGAGATGTAAACGAAAGAAGCGTTAAAGTAGGATTAAAGATGGACCCGAAGAAAACAAAGGTCATATTAAGCGGCGAAAACGCGAGATTATATAGAAGAGATTATACTAGAAGACAAATACTAGCGGAAGAGACCCCCCTCTCCGCTCCCAACCGATGTTTAATAAATTCACCGAAAATAAGGTTGGGTTGGTTCACAAGAGTTAGGCATTCGCAGCATATGACCGGCAAATAAATTACCGCTGTCCCTTAAGTGGAAATCACATATTTTTCAGTCATAACTTACGGGCCAGATACATGAGTAAACTACTGGACGGGACGTGAAAAACAGTGTGACAGTGTGAGTGGCGCCGCAAGAGACCATGAACTCTACATCCAAAGAAGGTAGACACGCACGTACGCACTGCTAATCTCAAGGTGACATTCTAACGGACAGAAATCGTGCACAAAGACCTCTCACATGTGCCCATTTGATCTGCAGGAACACGAGTGAATAAAAATGCGAGCGCACATTAGTAACACAATACGAAAAAAGGATGGTCAATAGCAAATGCGCGAATAAAAAGAGAAAAAAATCTGATGAGACGTAAGAGCAGTCAACACGTGGCGTTATATGAGGTGAGCGAGTCCAATATGGAAACACGGGGCCACTAGTTGCGTGCTGCGGTGATCTCTGCCGAAAGCATTGCCGGAATCCTGCCACGTATCCGTCTCGCACACGAATTTGAATCTCCGTCACACATGTCCATACACCGACACTTCTTGAAGAATCCTGCTGGCCGGAGCGATTAGGTCTGCTCCTGCAGCAACGTTTATGCCTCCGTCGCGACGGCTACCCTACCCTGTCTGGTCAAGCGAGTTTCGCGACAATGACTAGTGGTGTGGGGAGGTAGGGGGTGAAGAAGAAAAAAATGCTCCCTTCTTCGGAGCACGGCTAAACCTCCTACAATGGTGTGCGATCCCCCCAGCATGCCATTTGAGAAAACATGGCGACGTAACTGCCACGAGCGCAGGAAGAATAAAACAAAGAGAGTACCAATCGGAGAAGGCCACGGTATGCGCGAGGACGAAAGGGTGAAGCGTGGCGGGAGGAAAAGAAAAAAGCGGCGAAAAAGACGGGCCACGTTCCTCGGTGATCGGGTACTCTCTGGATGCTGTGGCCTCCTTCTTCCGGGCGACCGGGCTGATCGCGTCATCCACGAAGACGCAGGCACTGTTGGTTCACTCCAGAGTCGCTGCGCGGAGGGCAATCCGAAGGCTCGTGCTGGGAGAGCGGCCAATCTCGTGGAGCAAGGCGTGAAGAACCTGGAGTTAACGATTGATCACCGCCTCACCTGGATACCCTCTATCGTTACAGACCCCTCTACGAGGAGTCTGCAACGGCAGCGCATCACAGCGCCACACCACAAGGAGGCAGAGCCACACCACAACGAGCAGTTGGAGCGGTCTTACCGCATGCCTATTCGGCGCTTTCTTAGGACTCCCGCGCCAGTCGCCCGTGGCTGCTTCATTGGCGGAGGCCCAGACGTGGCCTGTGTTGCCCCTTATGCTGTGACAGGCGCTACATCATGTCGACCTTCTCCATAGGGCCCCCCAGGGCGCTGCCCTCCTTCGGAGACTGCGGAGCCCACCAGCTTCAAGGATGGGACAGAACTCCGCACTCTATGAAGAACTGGTGCCTGCGGCTTCCTGTCCTATCCACCGCCCCCCCACTATACCAAAGCATGTGGACGTGCATTTGGAGCTGAAAAAGCTCAGCAAAAGGCGTACACTGGCGTGCGAGTTCCACCAGTCAGCCTTGGTAAAACTCCACGACAGGCTGCGGGGGCATCTCCTGGTGTTCAAGAACAGGTCTGTCCGGGACAGCGCCCGCTCGGCCTTGGCTACCAGTGTCACACCAACGTCTAGGACTGCCATGTAGTGCGGTCTTCCCTACCACGCTAGCTCCACTGGAGCTCGACTGGCTCCGATTCTCCTGGTGGCTGACTACCTCGCTGCTACGACACCCCAGCTGCCCGTGGCGATCATCTGGGACTTCCGGACAGCCCTACAAATGCTGCTGCAGCCAGACGAAGCCGGCATTACGCCTTCGTCGACAGCACTCTTGCCAAGCTGGTCACTCCTTCTTTCTATCTTCTCTTCTTCTATCATCTGTACTTCCGCTTTCCAATTCTTAAGGGCGCTGAGCCGTGCCCCCGCGACTGGAGGCAGAAAATAGCGTCCATTTCATTTCTCCTTCTTTTATGAACCATTCTCTCTCTCTCTCGGGTTCCGGACGCGAGCCTTGGTGACCAGCTGAGCCCGGAGGAACGTGAACGTAAGAACAGGCCATGGCGACGCGTCTGTGACGGGCTCCTGCTACAAGATGTCCTGTGCCCGCGGACACGCGGAGCACTTGGGCTTCGGGTGCGTGCTCTGGCGTAGGTTTCCGGCCGGGACACGGCTGTTGCTCGCCGGCAGTCCGGTAACGAAAAAACGTTTATTCAGTGGAACGAATGATATATATACATTAGGCCGTCAGTGACGTTAACATCACGTGTTAGAGGTTGGGGGGCTATCATGATGATAGCACAATCTGGCTACATCTCCCCTTTAATATTTATACAGTCTAGAAGTTTGATCTGGTAACGGGTATCGACAGGGTTCGTGACGTAGTCTTGAACTTCGGCGTAGCTGCTGCTGTCCATCATGGACGCCGCTGTCTTCGGGCGCCCGCTGGGAAGTTGATTCTGCCCCTGGCTCAGGTGCTGCCTCCCGCAGATGCTCTCGTGTGCGGCGCAATTCACGGCCGTCTTCGGTCTTCACAATCATGGACCTCGGTGCCTCGGCTGGCCTTAGTACCATGGCTGGACTCCAGGTCCTCTGGAGGGTGTCGTACGTCGTTACCCGTTGTGCTGGCATTAGCGGACGCAAGTTTCTGGCGTTGCGGTCGTAGGAAGCCTTTTGCTGCCGCCGGATCACCTGAAGGCGGTCGTGAACATCCTTGCTGGGTATTGTCTCAGGTTCTAGGTGCTCTGTCGGTACCGGCAGCAGGGTCCGTGTCTGCCGTCCCATCAGCCTCTGTACAGGAGACCTCAGAACATGATCCCTGGGGGTATTACGCCACTCAAGCAATGCGATTTCAAAATCAGGTGTTCGGAGGGAGCACTTCTTTAACAGCTTCTTTGCCTCCTGAACAGCTCTTTCTGTCATGCCGTTAGAACGCGGGTGATACGGGCTTGACGTGATATGTACAATGTCTAGCTTTCTTAAAAACTCTTTAAACTCGCTGCTACTGAAGGGCGGTCCGTTGTCACTGTACAGTTTCTGCGGCAGCCCATGCACAGAAAATACCTGTGCAGACCAAGTCTTCAGCGCATTAGCTGTGGTGTGGCGGAGCTCACGGATTTCGAAATAAAAGGAGTAAAAGCAAACCATAATGGCAAACTCTCGGCCACCGTAGTGAAACAGGTCCATCCCTACTCTCTCCCATGGTAGGGTCGGAACGTCATGGCTTAGAAGAGGCATCTTCTGGTTCTGCGGCTGGTGAATTCTGCATGTTTTGCAGGACATGCAAAACTGTTTGATATCTGCACACATACTTGGCCAAAACATTACGCTGCTGGCTCTTGCCTTCATCTTCTCTGCTCCAGTATGTGCCGCGTGAAGGAGCTGCATTATCTCTGCCCGTTTTGATTTCGGTACAATTACCTTGTTGCTGCGGAAGACTAGCCCGTCTTGAGCGTGAACTTCTTCCCTGTAGGCCCAGTACGGTCTTGCTGGCTCCGGGGTTCTCTGCTTGTTGTCCGGCCAAGATGTCTGTGCGTATTCACGGATGAGGACTAGGGCTGGATCCTCGCTTGTAGCGGCCCGCAGGATTTCCAGACGTTGCTCTGACGCTGAAACATAATCAAGAACATTTACTTGAAACAGTTCGGCTTCTTGTTTTAGTTCAGTCTTGCTAGGAAACCGCGATAAAGCATCTGCTAGAAACTGCTCTTTTCCAGGTTTGTACCGCAATGTTATTGCATAACGTTGCAGACTGAGGCGCATGCGCTGCAAACGGAGTGGGCATTGATACAGAGGCTTGCTGAATATTGGTATCAAAGGCCGGTGATCTGTTTCGATGATCACGTCTGCCTGGCCGAAAAGATAATCATGGAACTTTGTGCACCCATGAACTATTGCCAGCGTTTCTTTTTCAATCTGCGCGTAGCGTTGCTGCGCTTCTGTGAGGGATCGGGACGAAAAGGCGACGGGGTGGCCATCTTGCATCAGCACAGCCCCCACGCCCGACTGACTCGCATCAACAGAAAGCGTCACTGCCTTCTTTGGATCGAAATAGGATAGAACTGGTGCTGTCGTTAGTGCCTGCCTCAGTGCTTCAAAACTGGCTTGTTGTCTGTCTGTCCAAACCCACGCGTTATCTTTTCGCAGTAGTTCTCTAAGTGGTTCGGTCTTGACCGACATGTTGGGAATGAAACGCTGTATGAAGTTCATTGTGCCTAGAAAAATTTGCAATTGCTTACAGTTCTTAGGCTCTGGTATTTCCAGGATATCTTGCACACGCTCTGGGTCGATGCGCAAACCTTGTGTCGTGAGGATGTGTCCCAAGTAGCGGACCTCCGTCTGTAAGAAGGTGCATTTTGTTAGGTTAAGTCTCAGGTCATGCTCGCGGCAGCGCGTCAGCAAAAGTGTCAGGTTGTAGTCATGCTCCTCCTTTGTCTTGCCCCACACCAGTATATCATCCATAACCACCGCGACGTTGGGCAGGCCCTCTAACAAGCGGTGCATTGCAGCTTGGAAAATTTCCGGGGCTGATGATATGCCAAAGGGCATTCTGAGGAAGCGATACCGCCCGTAAGGCGTACTCATAGTGCATATCCTGGAACTTTCTTCCGTTAATTTGATTTGCCAAAATCCCGACGCGGCATCTAGCGTGGAAAAAAATCTCGACCCGGACAGCCGCGGAATTATGTCTTCTAGAGTAGGCATGGGGTAGTTTTCTCGAAGCAACGCCCTATTTAGAGCCGTTGGATCGAGGCAGATACGCACTTTGTCTTTTTTCACCACGGTCACCATGTGGCTAGACCATTCGGTGGGTTCATTTACCTTTGTAATGACGCCCTGCTCCTCCATGCGCTGCAGTTCCGCCACTACTCTGTCTTGCAGCGCCACAGGAACCCTCCTAGCCGGCACGACGGTTCCCACGCTGCCGGGTTTTAGCTTCATTGAGTACTCGACATCTTTTAGTTGTCCGAGTCCCCTGAAAGTATCCGCAAAAGGTTGGGCTGCAGGGTATAGTTCTCCGCTAGTCACTTTCTGTATGCGGTATAGGAATCCCAGTCGTTCTGCAACTGTCCCACTGAGTGTGACTGGGACATCTTGATCAATGACGAAAAACTGTTCTTCGCATGTGTTGTTGTTGGCGCAGAGCGGAAGTATGACTTTCGCTTGTGCCGTAACCCGATGACCAAAGAACGCTGTTAACGTCACGTTGCAAGCTTTCTTGGGCTTATCAGACACTCTTGCCAGCTCTTGCTTTGAGATTACGCAACAGTTTGCTCCCGTGTCCAGCTTGCACGTCACCGGTTGACCTTCGATGTTAACCGTTGCTGTCCATCTATCGACTTCGACCGAGTTGATAGTGAGTCCCGCAAGAAAAAAATCTGCTTCCGCAAAGTCTGTCTCTGCCCGTACTTCCCGCAGCTCCCTTCCTTGTCGGTTCATGTTTCGTGTGGCACCCAATGATTTGCAAACCTGGGCAAAGTGGTTTGGGGCACCACACTTCCGGCAGTTTTTTCCTCGTGCTGGGCAGTTTCCGCTGCGGTGCATTTGATAGCCGCACATGCTGCACACCTTCCTATCAGTTGCAACTGAGTTCACTATCGTAGTGTGTGCTTCCCCGGCTGCTGCGCTTATCTCTTGGAAGTGCTGCTTTCCTTGCTCATCAATACGGCATATTTCCACGGCTTTTTGGTAAGAAGGATTTTCTGCCAACAGTTTCTGCTGCAGCCGCTTGTCTCTAACGCCAAGAACGATACGGCTGCGTAGCATTCGTTCTTCTAGAAGTTCAAATTCGCAATTTTTTGCCAATATTTTCAGCTCGATCAACCATTCATTGAATGGCTCGCCTTCTTTCTGGTTCCTTGAACCAAAACGGAACTCATGAAGAGTTAAGTTTTTTGCTGGCCTGTAGTAGTCTTCAAATTTTTTCTTCAAAACTTGGACATCATTTTTGTCCTCTTCCGCCTCGAACTTGAAAGTGCTGTACGCTTTTCTGCCTTCCTCGCCTATGCTGACCAGAAATGTTGCGGCCTGCACGTCGCTTGGCTGTCTGGTCAGTAGTGTGGCTATGGCAAAAAGTTCAAACTCACTCTTCCACGTTCTCCAGCCAAGCCAGGCGTCGACTGACGTATCCATGGGCTTCGGCGCCGGCAGTAGTGTTGAAGGGCCTGGTAGCATTGTTGGCGAGGGGGCGTTGTCGGGGGTGGCGTCGTCGACATCTCAGCTGTGGACCGCTGCCACCATGTTGCTCGCCGGCAGTCCGGTAACGAAAAAACGTTTATTCAGTGGAACGAATGATATATATACATTAGGCCGTCAGTGACGTTAACATCACGTGTTAGAGGTTGGGGGGCTATCATGATGATAGCACAATCTGGCTACAACGGCTACGGCGTCAGTGCCTCCTCTTCGACTACCAACCTGGGAAGGCTGTCTCGACCAGTGGTTTACGCGCTCCTCTCTGAAACCGGTGAACCACTACGGACCTTTGCGATTCGTAGTGGCTATCCGTCTCTCTGCTAGAACTAGGAACTGGTGGTTTAGGACTCATTGCCCGGGTTTGTTGTGAATTGCTATTTTGGGTTCAGTGTGATGCGTGCTCGTTTTCAGTGTATATATTTAATGTTTGCAAACCTCCTGGTTCATTCGTGGGTGCCTATGGCGACGTCTCGCATATTCATTGATTAGGAACCTGCACGTTGTAAAACATAACAACGTAACAGTCCCTGAGTTCCGGGTCGGCTCGCTGTGGTTCAACGAAGTGGTCGGCACTAATGGTTCCCAAGAAGCAATCATCGTCCTGGTCACCCTGTGGCGGCGGATCGGCGGGGGCACGTGGCCGGTAATCGGCATCACGGTACTTTCGTCCGAATTGTAAACGACGGTAACGTCGAATTCTTGAAGTCTCAAACTGCATCGTGCGTGACGACCTGAAGGGTCCTTCAAGTTAGCTAGCCAACATAAAGCGTGGTGGTCGCTTACAACATTGAAGGGCCTGCCGTAGATGTAGGTGCAACACTTTGACGTGCACCAGATGGGGAAATACTCCTTTCTGTTGTGGAATAGTTGGCTTCTGCCTTGGATAGCGACCGGCTAGCATAACTGATAACTGTTTCGTGTATGTTAGTGATCGGCACGGGGGCGGCGGCGAGTCCGACGCTGCTTGCGTCGATGTGGAATTCCGTATCCGCGTATTCGTCGAAATGCGCATGCGTCGGAGGCGTCTGCAGGCGTCTCTTTATTTCTTGAAATGCTTCAACTTGCACCGTTTCCCACATGAATCCGGTGTCCGTCTTTCTGAATTCGTTAGTGGCTGGGCGATCCGACCAAATTCCTTGACGAAGCGACAGTAAGAGCCGCACAAGTAGAGAAATCGGCGTACAGCCTCTTGTCGGTGGGTGGCTAGAAGGCAGCAATGATAGCGGCTTTCCACGGGTTTGGGCACACTCCCGACTTGCTTCAATATAAGTTTAATTTTGTCAATGCCTTAACACACCGCGAGGTGGCAACCTTTGCCCAAGCGTTGTAAAAGCGTCAGCGTCGGCGTCACTCATAGCAACACGCTAATCCACACCAAACATAGCTCTTCGACGCGCGCCTGTCTCACCATGGCTGTAACAGTGCGTTCCCCGCTCACGCGCTCGCCCCGAGAAAAATCGCGGCCGGGCTACCGGGGCGGCGCGACGCGCTTTGCGTTTCCCTCTAGTGCGGCCGTGGTGTTCAATCACACTTTAACATGCCGCGGGATGGCGACCAAGTTCTGCGTCCAATATGCGACGCTCTTCTGGCTATCACACCTTGTTCTCTGATTACGCTTTCACCATTAACTACTATAGCTACCACAAGGATTTGTTTAATCATTTAACATGGACGTTAGTCGTCGGGATGGAAATGTACCACGAATCATCAAAATGGGTGCATCCACGTTAAACGGTGCTATAGCTGCGGTGCATACGTCAATATACATTGTGCAAACTCTGTCATATCAATGTACAGTAAACATTCAGTTACTTCTGTAAGGGCACGCTTTACTTTCGTGTTATTCCGATTCCTATGACGGAGGGATCAACCATCTTTTTTTCAATGTAGGCGACCCTCGTGCCTTTGCTCACGTGCTTGCACTCGTTGCCGAAATTCGTGAGCATCAGTGCTGCTTTCCATTCGTGAAGCTCGGCTGTTCCTTCTGCGATGGAAATGTCGCGTTTGATCAACAGGCGCTGGTCGCTTTCAACGATGCCTTCGAGGTTTCTGAGTGTCGACGGAAATGATGACACTGGAGCAAGGGGGAATGGTGACTTGGTCTTAGGCATAGCATCATAAGGGCGTGCTTTATGGCGGCGTGCGAAGCGGTACTGCTTTTATATGGATAGTGTTATGAACTCGGCTCTCAGGTGGATGACTGTACTATGTATAATTAAGAGGCCCATACTAAGGATGACATTTCTCGGCAGTGCTGGAGGACTAAGAAGCTAGCGGGATACATCCGAATGTTAATGATAAGTCGCTGTGCACATTCCTGCACCCGTTACTAGGTGACCTCCAGCGGTACGGATTTCAGGGCCTTCCCAAACGGTCTTGACTTTGTTCAAGTTCATGGCGAACGGTCCACCTATAACAGAGTAATCATGTCCGATGTCAACCACTCTGACGACGTTCTGGTCATCGATAAGCACGTCGACGCCAGTAGTTCGTCGTCTTGCTTTGCGGTTAGGTCACGGCGTCGGATCACGGCTGTGACGGTTCGTGGCGCTGCGGCTTTGCGGGGTTGTAAGTTCTTCCAGTGGCGACGGTTCTGCTCCTGTGCGCCGCACATCTGCTGGATTGTTCTTATTACGTGGCAGCGTCATCGCCAGCGGTGCGAGATCTTCGTTGTTGCGACGAAGTGCAACCGCGGCTCTATCGGTCGCTGCCTTTTTTTTCGAATATGGGCTTCGCAACCGGACCAGGGTTGGGCGATCGTATTGTAGGCATTGGAGAGAGGCGTGTTGGCCGGGAGACGGTAATTGGAAAGGTCGTTGTAGGCTCACGTCGTTCTGGACGTGTCGCGTTGATGTGAAATCTACGCAGGCTCATCTCGAGGTAGCGGCAACGGTGTTAATTGTCGCCGACTTCTCCGCTGTTGTAGCAGAGTGGATGGTGGCCGGGGGCGTGCCACACGTCCGTCATCCTTGGTGGGTGCTGTGGCCGACAGGTGACGATGTGGTGTCCGGTGCTGTTGACAAAATTGCAGTAGCGTAGGGCGTTGACGCGGGCGTGGCGTAGTGACGGCGCAACGTGTAGCACTGGCGTAGCTCCTTGCTTCCGCTGAGGATGCGGTGTTGCGGGAATTCCAAGCGATTGCTGGACTTCCTCGCAGACAATGTCGGCTATCGAATCCACTTGAGGTTGCGGCGAAGGTAAGAACGTTCGTCGCCCCTCCCATACGAATGCTTCGATGGTTTCGCACCAGTCGTCGGTGGCCAGCGAGTGCACTTCGGGGTAAGATCAGACAACCGAGAGTGGTTGTATTGTTTCACCCGCGTCTCAACTGTCTTCTCAATTGTGGCAGCCTCATTGAGGAATTCGGCGACCGTCTTGGGTGGGTTGCGGAAGAAAAGTCCTGCGAAAATTCTTGTTTATAAACCCGCATAAGCAGGAGAACTTTCTGCCTTCGGGCGTTGCGGCGTCGGGCTTTTGGAAAAGTCGGGTCATCTTTTCCGTGAAGATGGTGACGTTTTCGTGTGGTAGCTGCACTATTGTCTCCAGCAAAGAAGCGGTAATATTCTTGCGGACGATGCTCGTAAACGTGCCCAAGAATGCGCTGCGGAAGACATCTCATGTTTGCAGTAACGACTCCGATTCTCACACCAGGTTCTTTCCGCGTCTTCCAGGTAGAAGTAGGCGTAGCGCAGCTTGTCTTCGGGGTTCCAGTGGTTAAAGGCGGCGAACCTGGTTGTAGGTTTTAAGCCAGGTTTCGGAGCTTGGAGTGATGAACCGCGGATAGCTGGCGGCTCCCTGGGTGCCCGGAGCTGAACCGATCCAGCCGGCACAGGAGCTGTCATCCTGGCTGTGGTCGAAGTCAGATTCCCGGGTTTTTTGATGTTTTCTCGAAACAGCCCGTATTCTGGCTGTAGTCCCTTCTGCCTGCGGCTAGTTCGATGATGAGGGTTGTCTTTAGCGTCGTCTCCTTCGCGGGTAGGACATGAGTCAGCGCTTCGCGGGGGCGTCGGGATCATGGACGAAGCAGCGCCTCTACCAGATGTCACGGAGTCGCGACGTTGATGAAGGCAGTAGTCGGCTGGTTCAAGACGAAACTTTTTATTTTGGCGAATTTGCGCCCAGGCGAGAAAAAGTCAAACGACAAGCAACATACGTTAAGCACTGATAGCTGCGAACAGAGCGTGGGCCATCGATAATCTGGTCAGTGCTGGGACACGCCGTCTGCTATACGTTACGCATCAAACTTTCCAGCCTTTTCACTGGTGGTCGCGCAAGCTCTGCAATAAGCTTGACTACTCGCGTCCTACGCGCAATATTAACAAAATGATATACTACGAGACGGATACGCGGCAGGATTCCGGCACTGTTTTCGCCAAAGATCACGGCATCGAGCAACCACTGGCCCCGTGTTTCCATATTGAACTCGCTCACCTCATGTAAGACCACGTGTTGACTGCTCTTACGTTTCATAAGATTTTTGTTGTCTTCTTATCATCCTTTTTTGTGTAGTCTGTTAATATGGTGTGCTTGTATTTTTTACTTGCTCGCGTTCTTACCGGCCCAACGGGCGCGCGTCAGAGGGCACGCGTGTGTAGCTCGTTTAGAGATAGAGTTCATGAGATATTGTGGTACCACTCGCAATATTTTTCAGGTCGCGTGCAGCAGTTCATTCATGCTTCTCGCCCGTACGTTATCATTGCAAAAATGTAATTCCCCCTTAAAGTATAGCGATAATTTAATTGCTAGTAGTGTGTTGCGGATGCGTAACGTTCGCAACCCAACCCAACGTGATTTTTCGGTGAACCTGCTAAACATCAGGGGCGGAGGGCACTTGCTAGTGATTAGCTGACGCGTATACCTACTCTTATAGCCTGGTTGCCACTCTGCATCTCGCTTTTTCGCCAAGCCGCCTAACATTCTCTTTCTTTTCCTCAGTTCCATCTATTCTCATACTCTGACGCTACTTTCGTTTACATCTCCAGTGTTAAAAAAACAGATATCGTCCGCAAAATGCGAGTACCTAAGATATTTTCCGTTAATCATTATTGGTAAACGGTAGGAAATTACCAATAGCGACACGCGTCACCTGTTGGTAAAAAAAAGAGGGTGACCTGTGGAGATAGGTTTAGCACAAAGCTTACCCTACGAGGCAACCGGCAAGGGACGCGACGTTCTCCACTGCCGCAGCGAACAAAGACGCTACGGCCGGGTTCGTCGATTCTCCGGCACGGCGCAGAAAAGGCACTCGAGGCAGGAGGTCAACAAACAACACGGGTTTATTAACCCAAGATGCAGTACAGTACGACAGTCACGGGCTTGCAGGCCGTAAGGGGAACTCCGCAAGACCGATCGAGTACGCTTGCCAGCGGCGCTACGACTACCACACAAAGGGCAGCAGTCGAGCGCACGGACGAGAAGCCGCCTGCTAGAGCAGCGCGTCAACCTCTCGTGCCGGCCTGAGTGCATCTCCCGCGGGCAAGCCCGCGCCAGACAGAAGCGAGCTCAAGGGGGAAGGGGGTTGTCACTGGCGGCCAATGAGGACAGGCGTTGCGCAGTGACGTAAGCTAGCTTGGTGGCGTGAGCATGTGAGCATGTCGAGGCATGCCCGGACGCACGCCCGCGCGCCGGGAAGCCGACGCATGGCTCGCACCAGACAAAGAGGCCTGGGGCTGCCGTCGTGGCCGCCATACTGCCGATTAACGGCGGTTCTCGGCGCTCGAGACGCGCGGGGCCAGCACACGCGCTAGCTGGGGGAACGAGGCGCCAGAGGGGAGGGCGCGCTCGATTCCCACATTCCCCCCTCCTAAAGACCGAGGCCAGCCTGTGAAAGAGGCTGTCCGAGGCCAAGTGGCAAGGTCAGCTCAGCCGCAAGGGGGCTGGCCAACGGGGCAAAGTCCAACAGGGGGGGTGTCGTCTTCCCGAAGGTACAAGTCCATAGGTCGGCCATGGCCACGCAAAAGTTCCACCGAAAGTTCCACCACAAGTTCCACCACCAAGGAGAGCCCACCGCCGGGAAGAAGGTCCACAGCCCAGGAGGAACGGGGGCAAGACTGCACAAGGGCGGGCAGCCAGCCCGCTTGAAGTTCACCGGACTGGAGAGGTTGGCAGCCGGGAACGGACGAGGCGTGGCTGCGAGTTGCGTGCGGCAGCCCACCGCCGAAAGTCGCTGGGACGGGGGCCTCACAGGAACGGCAGGCCGGAACAGCAGGCAGCCAGGAACGGAAGACGGAGCGACCTCGCTCGGGCCTGGGCCAAAGCTTGAGTGGGCGGACCAGCCGCCGAGGGCGGCTGCCGAAGCTGCCAGGTGGGTAAGGCTAGGTGGAGGTGGTGGCTGCAGGCCAGAAGTCAGGAAGCAGGCCAGAGCTGGGAGGACCAGGGAACAGCAGGCTTCAGGTTCAGCAAGAGGCTGGCGGCACGGTAGAGCCAGGCGCAGGGAGACGACAGGGCGACGCAGGAGAGGACAGGAGTGCCCCCGGCATAGCCAGCTTGCCAAAAAGGGGTGCCTGCCTGACAGTGCTGCCCAACAAAAGGGGGCGCTTGCCAGGGTATGGCTTGGACAACACGTCAAAGGGTATTTTCGGCCAAGAGGGCCTTCTACCACTTCCAGACGTGTGCCGCCGCAACTTAGCGGTTCTTCTCCATTCACTGTCATGGTATGGAATAAAGTCCAGCTACCTGTCAGTGGGAGAAAGGTTGCTTAGGTGTGTTTCCGCAGGTTGTACCAGTGGCGTGACTTGGGGCCAGCCTTCTCACGGTTTTCCTGCGGTTGTGTGACCACCTCCCCCTCTCCCAAGTCGCTGCTGCGTGCAACGAAAGGGTTTGAGGGCGGCTGCATGAGCCCGGGGGCTTGCCCACACGAGACTTCGCGCATTGCCACACGTGGAGTGAAGAGCGTCACGATTAATGCCTGGCCAGGTAGCAGAGCGGCACAACTTTTAGAAAGTCTTACGGCCCCTCGCATGTCCGGCCAACCGCGAGTCGTGGAAATAGCCGAGGGTGGCTTTCCTTAGACTGCGGGGTACCCCCCCCCCCCACCTTAAAAGACTCCTTGGGAGCTTCTTGCGGTGGGATGTGTAGCGCAGGAGAACACCGCCGGCGACAAACAGATGCGAATCCAACGTGCCCGCAGCAATACCAGACTGCGTAAACGGCACACGGCGCCGACAGCAATACCAGACTGTCAATACGCGCCCGCTCCTTGGGAGCACGGCTCTTGGAGCCCAAAACGGATCGCACTGCTGTACCTTTGGTATCTCTTCTCTGCTTAACAGGATACCGGCTCAAGTGACGTGCTCACCCGAGGCGATCGACTCAAAAGTCAATTCGCCGTCGGGGTTCGCTCCTTTCGACCCATTGGAGCCAGAGGCCCCGGAGTCTACTCGGTGCGATTGCTCTCGGGAGAGGCGGACACAAGTGTCACACCGAAACGGGGGCACACCACAAGGTGTGAGCCACGACGTTTAAACTCCCTTTCCGGTAGAGCACAGCAAAGTTGTATCGCTGCAAAGTCAATGCCCAGCGCGCGAGGCGGCCCGGGGGCTCGCGCAAGCGCTTAAAGGGACACTGAAGCATTTAAAAAAAATGACTTTGGAATGTGTAATCATAGTTTGATCCTTGCTGAATACGAAAACCAATGTAAGAGTTCGCAGAAGTGAACGCAAATGGCATTTCTTGCCAAAAAAAGAGCGGCTGCAGCCGCAGGGCTTTTTGAACTGCTGAGCGAAGGCGGTGACGTCAACTTCGGTATGCCGCGTCACCGGCGCCATCAGCTCTGTAAAAGCATGGCCTTCGCGACCAGTTCCACCAACGCGCGCAGCCAGAAGTAGTCACGGAGGCCACGGCTCCGCCAAAACCACGGTGGTAGAATAAAACAGGTGGCCCATCGAGCGCCGCGAGCGCGTCGCCGTACTGCTCGAGTTGCTCGCGGCGGCCGCTAGGTTCGCGACGAGTTTTTGGGCCGACAGACGCGCATTGCAAGCTCTCGCTGGGCCGTAAAAACCGGTTTTTCTAGCTAACTTCGTGGCTTTAAACGGTTGTTTGTGCTTTTACTAGCTTGTAGTGGCTGTCTGCCAGCTTCGACCGCAAAAGTGAGAGCGCCAGGCTTTATGAAGCTTAAAATTTTTTAATCGGCGCGGGTAGTTCCGATAGGACTGTCACAGGGTGTCGATTGCAAGAGATGCGCGCGTATTTTTTTTTTTTTTCGAAAGCGTGCAAAATTCTATCGGCGAGTGTATAGAGTAAAAAATCACAGCATATCCACGGGGTGAATGATGATGAGTGGGGCGAAGCTACGGAGGGAATCATCTGTAAACCGTGAAACTCTTCCGTGAAATGCGCCCAGTACATAATATAAAGAGTGTGAAACATCGTGTATATATTAAACATCAAACTTTTATTGTACTGTTGGTTTACGTGGTCCCTTCATTATCACTTGTGATCGGTGAAATGCAAGGAAGAAGTCCGCTCCCGAGCGAAAGAGCGCCAAGAGCGACCGCATTCCCCGCTCGCCCTGTGCGAATTAAAGGCAAGGCTAGAGGGAAGACAGGACGCGCGTTCCACGACGCGAGGTCGGTAGCATGCCCAACGAAAGCCAACGGAACGCGATCGTGCAAGTGCTCCGGCTTCGCATCGCCTCATGGTTCCATTTAGCGTCCCAAAACCAAACATATTGCTCAAGGTGTGCCTTGCGTTTTTCGTAGAAATAATTTCTTTATCATGTACATTAAGACGAAAAGTTGAAAGCTCACTAGAGTGTATCGCCCGCAAAGTATGTCTTTTAGTGTGATTTAACTCTCGTACGGCAGGGTCCTCGCGCCGTTGCCGGTCCACCTCGCCCGTTGACGATCGGGCGAGGTGGACTACTACTACTACTACACTTTAAGAAAAACATCTGGCGTTCTTTCGTTCTGCTTTTACAAAACATCTGGCGTCTTTCGTTGGTTTATTTCATCAATCAACGGCGTTTTGAACAAAATTTTTATTGTTTAATCACGCACAGGAGAAATCTCACCAGGCACTACCTTGGAGGTAAACAATGGCTGCTAATGGCAATGAGAGACAGAAGAAGTCGGCTTTTAGCTAACACTTACACTTCTACTTCTACTAACGTTTCCTACTGGAACATGCCAATGGCTGCTAATGGGGAATGAGAGACAGAAGAATTCGGCTTTTAGTTAACGCGCACGCTGCGAATTTTTTTTTTGTTCAACAACGCACAGGAGAAATCTCCCACCGGCACCACCTTGGAGGTCAAAGCGTAAGACTTGTTACTCACTACTACGAGCACGACGACTACGAGGGACGAACGGGTGCCGCCTTAAGGAGCTTCGCCCCTAAAAAAAGCATTTGGTTTTCAAGCTATCACATGTATGTCGGAGGACAGTAGCTGGCGGTATTTCCGTGGAATTGCATTTCTCCACAACTGCAGTCGCTTTTTGTCTTTCGGCGCGGAGAGAAGACACAGTATTAGAGAAGCGAGTTGGGCTAGTTGGTGCGTATTAACTGTGGACATATCTACTAGCGCTAAAAACACGAAGGACGAGGTAAAGACAGCAGACAGGACGCAGCGCTGCGTCCTGTCTGCTGTCTTTACCTCGTCCTTCGTGTTTTTAGCGCTAGTAGATATGTCCACAGAAGACACAGCTTTTCTTTGCACGTTTTGTAGCCAGATTTGCAATTTCGAGCGATGCATTTTCGTCCCATGGTGGCTGCCGCATCAGCGGCACAGATCGAGCCACCGTGGTTTCAGCCGTGGTTCCAGCTTACAAAGTGAGCGGAAACACCGATGCGGTCGCGCGCGTTGGTTTCACAGAGCGCAACAAACGTGACGCATCAGAGCGGATCTCAAGCCGTGGGATCACCTAATCACGACCACAGTGATCTGGGCGTGATCATGACTCGAAGGCCGATTGCGACTTTGCGACGCTGGTTGCGTCGCATAGGGACGCTCTTGCTCTTCGGACGCTTGCACCCACGGACGCCTCCGCATTTATCGAAGATGACCAAGGAGAAAGGAAGAGACGCGGCTGCAACGCTGGTTGCGTTGCATGCTTTCTATATTGGCGCGCCCGTTCTAAGCGACGGCAACTCTTCAGTGTTGCTCTAGGCCTCTCTGGTGCGATAAATACACCGCGGATCTCTTTCTCAAAAGTTAAAGATGTAAATTGCAGTTTATATGCTCGCGACGCACACTGGCCACATCCTTTATGCGCCGCAGCGGAGATGTCGGCCCAGAGTATACCTGCTGCCACCTTGCGGAAAAGCGGCGGCAACTCGAGCACCTCCGCATGGCCTCCGAGATTAGCCGGCGGCGCGCCGCGCCGCCGGCTAATCTCGGAGGCCATGACCTCCGTGACACGCGCGGCGCATTGGCGGAGCGGCGCGTCGGGCTACCTGTTATTCTACCACCGTGGCCAAAACTACCGACGATGACGTAGTTCCGGTCACGCCCACACTTTCGGCGCGTTCGCGTGGGCGGAGCAAGACGAACTTTTCTTTCGCGTGTTTTAAAGCTCCTGCTGCCACAACAGCGAAAACAATTACGTCATCGTCGACAATAATGTTGGTCCTTGTTAACAACAAAGTTTTACCGAATTGTAAAACCACTTCAGCATCCCTTTAAGCCAGACGAGCGCCATGGGGTTCGTTTCCTCCACCAATGGCACTCCATTGACATAGCAGACAAGCTTCCGGCGAGCGAAATCTCGTGTGGCGTGCCGTACTTAAAGGCAGCGGTAGCCACTACGAGGGTTGCAAATGGTTTTAGGGCGCCGAAAGGGACGACCCTGTAGCTACCGCTTGGGAAGTCATTCACGATACCCGTGCGCGCGAGAAAGACGCGACCGAGAATCACGGGCAGCGCAAGACCAGGGAGATGCACAAAGCGCTGTCGGCGCGCGCGATTCTCCCAGCGCACAACCAACCGCGAAGCGCCGCACGAAACAGCGGTTCTGCTCGCGAGATGGAAGGCAATGTTTTGCCTGGAGCCGTGCCGCAGTTGTGTGCAGCGCTAATTGCTCCGAGGCAGGCGCAGCCGTTGTAGGGTCGTGCGCCTGTTCTCCGCCATGCACGCCATACCCAAAGGGGCCAATAAACGGCACAGAGAAGAAGGGTTTCCGCACCGACGGATGCATGATGCCTCATGCGACAGGCAAACGAATCAACAACGGAGCACGGTGGCTCACATTTGCCGAAAGCGTCGCCAAGGCGCGCATGAGGAAAATGATCGTCGGAAAACGCGGCGACGGTGTCGCCTATGCGAGCTGGCTCGCGGACGACACTGTCAACCCTTTACGCTCGTGACAACGACGGCCAGCGAGCGTGTGAACGCCAGCACCATGTGGCCTAGGAAGGGACGTTCCGGTGCGGCGGTTTGGTCACTCAGCTGCGCTGCTAACAAAGGAAGGCCAGCGAGCGGAGACGACGCATTGGAGGGGCCCGAAAGCACGTGCTCCGCGTGTGTCTCGACCAGCTGAGAAAACCCGAAACTGGCGAGGCTAGGACTGTAGTCCACATTCGAGCGGTTATCACCAAAGGAGGCCCCAAAGACGGGATCTCTCCCGGTGGCCGAAAGCCGAGGGCCGCTAAGGCGAGCTTAACTCGTGCTGCCGGCGTCGTCCGCATCGAACGAGATCAAGTCCGTCGCCACGGGATCGAGCAGGAACGAGCGCCTCGAGGGGGACTGCTCTGATGCCATGCCGAAACCAAGTTGGGCGCCAGTTATGTGGAGATAGGTTTAGCACAAAGCTTACCCTACGAGGCGACCAGCAAGGGACGCGACGTTCTCCACTGCCGCAGCGAACAAAGACGCTACGGCCGGGTTCGTCGATTCTCCGGCACGGCGCAGAAAAGGCACTCGAGGCAGGAGGTCAACAAACAACACGGGTTTATTAACCCAAGATGCAGCACAGTACGACAGTCACGGGCTTGCAGGCCGTAAGGGGAACTCCGCAAGACCGATCGAGTACGCTTGCCAGCGGCGCTACGACTACCACACAAAGGGCAGCAGTCGAGCGCACGGCCGAGAAGCCGCCTGCTAGAGCAGCGCGTCAACCTCTCGTGCCGGCCTGAGTGCATCTCCCGCGGGCAAGCCCGCGCCAGACAGAAGCGAGCTCAAGGGGGAAGGGGGTTGTCACTGGCGGCCAATGAGGACAGGCGTTGCGCAGTGACGTAAGCTAGCTTGGTGGTGTGAGCATGTGAGCATGTCGAGGCATGCCCGGACGCACGCCCGCGCGCCGGGAAGCCGACGCATGGCTCGCACCAGACAAAGAGGCCTGGCGCTGCCGTCGTGGCCGCCATACTGCCGATTAACGGCGGTTCTCGGCGCTCGAGACGCGCGGGGCCAGCACACGCGCTAGCTGGGGGAACGAGGCGCCAAAGGGGAGGGCGCGCTCGATTCCCACAGACCTTATTTTTAGGTCTGGCGGTCCCATGCTGACAATTTCCCACAGGCTGGGTGCCCTCCCAAGCGACTATGAACTTGAACCATGAACCACCGCTGCCTTGGCTTCATGGTTCAATGTCCGCTTCCAATGCGGGAGGTACCGGGTTCGATTCGCAGTGCCGACAGGGAACCCACCGGTTTTTCCAAAGAGGTAGAGGAGTTCACCTACCTGGCGCTCGGTTGTTAATGGGTACTCATCTCGAAAGGTGACCCCATAAGGTTCTGTAAAGACCCCTGGGCGCACCTTAAACCAACACAGCCTTGGTGAAATAGTTGAGCATCCGCCGCTGCTGTGGGAGGCAGAGAATCGCTGCCGGCGGGTACCTACCGGTAAAATAGGTACAAGCGTCCTTCTGACCTGGTGCTCGGCAGAACGAAGTTCTAAGTCGCTTGGGAGGGCACCTACCCTGTGGGAAATTGGTGGCATGGGACCGGCAGACCTAAAAATAAGGTCACCCTTTTTGTTTACACTAACACTAACCCTTTAACACTAATACGCCAAGGATAACAAGGCGCCTTTGACAAAGATAGGCCCTCCTATCGAAGCTTCTGCCGGCCTGTCTAATATTTTCACCTGCTTTTCAACCTATGCCACTCCGTGTTTGCATCTGTCTGCTCCCGTCATGACTTTGGAGATTGAATACATTGTAATACTTTGCCTGAACCAATTCTCGATCAAGATTTTCCTGGCTTTCTTGAGGTATACGGTGGCTGTGAGATTGTTTTAGACGTTGGCTATGGTAGCTACAGATGCTTAGGTATTCCTCTTTGGCGTAATTATTCTGGAACTGCTCGCGCGTGTTGATATGTGTCAATAAATTTCTGTTTACCACCTTGCACAAGTGTTGCTACTTCAACACCGAAAGACATGCGTAGTCTGTGCGGCTGGTCTTTCACCCTTTCAGTTGTGTTGGAGGAAATACTGACTTTCCTTCTCGGCCTTGCACGGTTCCACAAAATTTTGGCTCTCAACGGTGCACTAAGACCCCAGTGGAGCTGTCATTGTAATTACTGTCAAGACGTTTATTAGCGGGCACTCGGCGATGGCGACATTCAAAGCGGGGCCGACTCTCTGCACGAGGGGCGTGCTCTCAGAGAAGAGGACAACCCACTGGAAGGCGCTCAGAGGACGACCCATTACTGAATAGGAACGCTTCGCTACAATTACCCCGGGGACGAAAAGGTAGCCGCCAGGCGACCTAGCAGCTTGTCACTATGAGCGGGTCATGGTAGGGCTTCAGGCGTGCCACGATGACAATGTCGCGCCCTCGACGGCGCATGTCCGAAGATGGGTCAACGGGTTCGATCAGGTAGTTGACCGGGGACGTGCGTTCGACGACACGGTAGGGGCCTTCGTATTTGGGCAGTAGTTCGGAAGAGAGGCCAGTTGCAGTGGTAGGAACCGAGAGCCATACGAGCGCTCCAGGAAGGAACGTGGGCGCAGAACTGGTGGTGTCCCCGTGAATGCTTTTCTGCCGCTCTTGGTTATGCGTAGTAAAGGCCTTGGAGAGCTCGCGACACTCCTCAGCAAGTCTGGCTGTGGCAGAAATGGGCGCACATTCAGATCGATCCGGCTTGTAGGGAAGGATTGTGTTGATTGTGTGCGACGGGTGCCTGCCATACAATAAGAAAAGGGTGAGAAGCCAGTAGTGCTCTGAGGGGCGGTATTGTAGGCAAACGTGACGAAGGGAGAATTGTATCCCTATTTGTGTGGTCGGCCGCGACGTGCGTGGAGAGCATGTCGCCGAGCGTGCGGTTGAAGCGTTCGGTGAGGCCATTCGTCTGCGGGTGGTAAGCAGTAGTTTTGCGGTGAACAACGTTGCACTCTTTGTGAATGGCTTCGACGACTTCCGACAAGAAGACACGGTCTCGATCACTGAGCAGCTCCTGGGGTGGACCGTGACGCTGCATGAATAGGTGGAGCAAGAAGGAGGCCACATCGCGCGCTGTAGCCGCAGGGAGGGCAGTTTCAGCGTATCGCGTGAGGTGGTCTACAGCGACGATGGCCCAGCGGTTACCAGCAGACGTCAGAGGCTGTGGCCTATACAAATTGATGCCAACACGCCCAAACAGCCTGTCAGGGCAAGGTAGAGGTTGCAGACCTGCCGGCGACAGGTGCGTTGAAGTTTTGCGGCGCTGACACTCGATGCAGGAGCGAATAAACTTCTGCACGTAGCGGTACATCCCTCGCCAAAAGTACCGTTGGCGAATGCGGTGGTAGGTTTTCCATACCCCAGAATGTGCACACTGCGGATCAGAGTGGAACGACTCGCATATGTCAGAACGCGGACTGAGGGTTATTACTAGTAGCCACTGGCGGCCGTCGCCGTTGTAATTGCGTCGGTGGAGCAGGTCGTCGCGAACGGCAAAATGGAGGGCTTGACGACGCAACGCGCGAGTGGATGGTGTGGCCGATGGACCAGTCAAAAAGTCTATTAGTGAGGCAATCCATTGATATTTGCGCTGTTTGGTAGCGATGGTGTGAATGTCGATGGAAAGAACGACAAAGTCAGACGCTGAGCCGTGGGCATTGTCATCAGGCAAGGGAGATCGCGACAGGGCGTCGGCGTCAGCATGCTGGCGTCCGTTGCGGTACAGCACGCGGATGTCGTAGTCTTGCAGGCGAAGTACCCAACGGGCGAGACGGCCTGAGGGATCCTTCAATGACGACAATCAGCACAGTGCATGATGGTCGGTGACGACATCAAATAAGGTCGGAACTTCGTAAGGGCTCAAATGATTGCCAGGCATTCTTTCTCCGTGACGGCGTAGTTGGTCTTGGCTTTAGTAAGCGTACGGCTTGCATATGCGACGACATATTCCGGGAACGCAGGTTTGCGCTGCGCAAGGACAGCACCGAGGCCAACACCGCTTGCGTCCGTGTGTACCTCTGTAGGCGCCGTAGGGTCGTAGTGGCGTCGTAGTGGAGAGGTCAACAAGCGACGGAGCTTTGAGAAAGCGTCATCGCACTCTGACGACCACAAATTGAGGGGCCCGTTACTTCCAAGGAGCTTCGTCAGCGGCGATATAATAGTCGCGAAGTTTCGGACAAAGCGCCGAAAGTAGGAGCATAGTCCTACGAAGCTGCGCAGTTCTTTGACAGACGTAGGTTTGGAGAACTCTGTCACGGCCCGAAGCTTGGCAGGATTGAGGAGGATGCCGTCCTTGGACTAGACGTATCCTAGTATCGTCAGCTGCCGTGCTGCAAATCGGCACTTCTTCAGGTTCAGGTGTATCCCGGCGTCGCTCAAACGCGTCAAAACCTGCCGCAGGCGTTGAAGGTGCGCTGAGAAATCCGGGGCGAAAATGACGACGTCGTCGATGTAGCACAGGCACGTGTGTCGTTTCAAGTTGCGCAGAACGGCATCCATCATGCGCTGAAAGGCCGCGAGCGCATTGCACAGCCCAAACGGCATGACGTTGAATTCGTACAAGCCGTCGGGTGTGACAAACGCTGTCTTCGGTCGAGCTTCATCTGCCAGTACCCTGAGCGCAAATCGAGCGATGAAAAGAACTCTGCTCCTTGCAGGCTGTCATTCGAGGTAGGGGATAAAAGTCCTTTCGGGTGATCTTATTGAGTCGTCGGTAGTCCACACAGAAACGCACAGAGCCGTCCTTCTTCGCAACCAGAACGAGAGGAGACGCCCACCGGCTGTTTGAGGGTCGAATAACATCGCGGCGAAGCATGTCTTCGATTTGCTCGTTAATAACACGACGCTCTGTTGGCGACACGCGATATGGACGTTGCCGCAGTGGTGGTTGGGTGCCAGTGTCGATGCGATGCGTGACAGAAGACGTGCGGCCGAGAGAAGTTTGCGCAACATCGAACGAAGAATGAAATTCTTCCAAGAGGCATAGAAGCTGGGAACGCTCGACCGACGTAAGGTTGTCAGCAATCGAGGAACCAAATACATAAGCGGGTGACGAATCAGATGTGGAAACAGCACTGAGCGAACGGGAGCTGGCGCAGTGCGTGCCCCCCGGTGCGTCCATACCTTGTGCGTCTTCGAGGGCTTCCGCTCTGCCGAGAGATTCCCCTCGCACCAACCTAACAATGTACGGGGATGGGTTCGTAACAAAAATATCATAGTCTCCCTGAATGACTTGCACGTGCGCAAATGGCACCGGCAAGCCTTTCGTAGTGAAAACGCGGCCAGATGGAGAAAGGAGTGCAACGGCGTCGGCGAGACCGGTGCAATAGGCTAACACAGCCATCGACGAGTGTGCAGGAACTGTGGTGTCGTCTTTGACGAGTACCTTGGTCACAGCCGGTGGACTGTCCGCCGGCGTCAAATCTGAGAATGGTGTCTATTATGGCTGATGCGCAACGAATTACGGCGGCGTGTCGGGCGAGAAAATCCCATCCCAGGATGACGTCGTGAGAGCATGAAGAAATAATGATGAATTCGACGGGGTACAGAGCGTCTTGAATGATGACACGGCATGTGCACACCGCTGTCGGGTGAATACTTTGGGCGCTGGCTGTATGGAGGGAGAGCCCGGAAAGTGGCGTCGTCACTTTTCGTAGTAGTCGGCTAAATTTAGCGTCCATAACGGATACGGCAGCTGCAGTGTCTACAAGGTCCGATGTGCGCACACCACCTACAAACACGTCTACTACGTTGGATGAGGTTTACTGAGGGCTTTGGCAGTTCGATAGCGTCGCAGCCCTTGCCTCTTGGACTGCGACGACTAGTTTCCTGGTCTCGTGCGAACGTACGAGGCCGCATCGGTGACAGTGAGCGGCGTCGTGGGGACGGTGAACGTCGGGTAGATGTGCCTGGGCTTGACGTCGGTGACGTAGGTGGCGGCGGGTCGTAATACGGATGGCTGGACTGGTTGGTGACGGCTGATCCGACTCGAGGCGGCTGTACGCGATTGCAATAGTAGGCGACGTGACTGGCGCAACCGCACGCAAAGGAGATCGGGCGGTTGTCGGAAGTGCGCCAACGGTTTGCCGCGCTGGGTGCCATCCACGTCGCAGGACGCGAGGGACGGGGCGGCTTCTGATATGACGACTGCAAGGCGGGCTGCAGTCGGGGCGTGTGGATGATGTCGGCGTACGTAGCCGGCACACTCGCTTCAAAGGCTTGAGGCCTGGCGACGGCTCAGGCGTATGTTAGCGGGGGAACCACAGGGAGCGCTAGGGGCGGCATGGCTACAACTTGCGCGTAACTGAGCGGCGCAGGCGCCGGAGGCGGCTGGTGGTATTCCATCATGACCTCCGCGATTGCCTGCTCAATAGCCCGGCGTAGGGGAGGCAGCAGTGGTGTAGATGGCTGTTCACCATGCTGCGGGTGAAAGAAGGCCAGTAGAGAGAACTGGCGGGTATTTCCTCGCGCACGATTGATTTGATCTCGGCGAGTAAGACGGAGTGGTCCAACACGGCCGACAAGCCAGCGAGATCGTCGTCACGTGATGGAGGTCGACGCGTCATCAGCCGCTGCCGGCGCAGCTCCTCGTAGCTTTGGCACAGTGTGATGACCTCTGACACAGTGCGAGGGTTTCTGGCGAGTAGCATGGTAAAGTCATCGTCGTCGATGCCTTTCATGAAGTTCCGGAGCTTGTCGGCTTCAGACATGGTCGCGTTGGCTTTCTTGCACAAGTCGAGCACGACTTCGATGTAGCTCGTGAAAGACTCGCCGGACTGGCACGGTACGGGATCGAAGCTGTAAGGGCATCGAATGCGGACCGTAGTTGTTTAAAGGGCACATCACTCTCCACCAGTGTGCCAAGACGTTTATTAGCAGGCACTCGGCGATGGCGGCAGTCAAACCGGGGCCGACTCTCTGCACGAGGGGCGTGCTCTCAGAGAAGAAGACGACCCACTGGAAGGTGCTCAGAGGACGACCCATTACTGAGTAAGAACGCTTCGCTACATTACGAAGTATTTTCCGAATACGGCGCCAATGGCACTACGTGAATGGCATTGGCCACACGACTAGACTCTTTCAGCACTGCTGACTTGCAGTACAGTAAGTACAGTATTACCAAAATACCGTGATCCACACGCAGCCATTTTACTTCATAACACGTGTATCAGCCTTTCTAATCAAGTTACTGCATGCAACAAGCAACTACCGCCGGTGTCCCCATATAAACTAGTCACGTACACCAAGGACAAGCCACAAAAGTATGGTTGTTTTTGCGAAAGGAAATAACGAGTGAAGGGGTCTTGGGGAGCGCAAACTTTCGCCTGTTTATTCAAGAGATATTGCAGCGAAATATATAGGCACAGATATGCGCAGGCAGCTAGGAACACATCAAGCGCATCTCACTCTAATCACAACCTGTGATCTACGAACTTGCTCTCTGCCTGCGAGAGACAATGAAGTATCACTGATACATATGGATCATCGTGCTTTTATATTGTCACGTGGTCGTGACGTCGATGAAGACAGCAGTCGGCGTGTCGAGATGAAACTGTTTATTTGGCCGAAGCTGTGGCCGGGAAACGAAAACTCAAACTACAGCAATACACGCTGTATACTGATAGCCGCGAACAAGGCGTCGGCCGTCAATAATCTGCTCATGTCTGGGACGCGCCGTCTTTTATAAATCACGCATCGAATTTTCCAATCTTATCACTGGTGGTCGCGCAAGCTCCGGAATAATCAAGACTGTTCGTGTCCTGCGCGTGATCTTAACAAAATGATCTACTACAATCGCGAAGCTTCTCGAACAATGCGGCATGGTCAGCGTCGAGCGTTGCTAACCGTCCTTGCAGGTCAAACCCGAATACATCAAAAGAAAACAAGAAGTGGGCGCGGCATTATGAAGTGCCTTGATTGTACCCGCTTGTACCCAGAATCTGTTCAGGCACAGCTCACACTTATGTGAATTGCAGTGGGTCGGCAAATGCGCCCCATCTTTGCCTTGAGTGAAAGCTCGTGTTGCCGTGCACGCTCATTCCCGCAGCTTCCCGACTGGCCGACATACGTCTTCCCACAGGATAGCTGAAATTTATGAACAACACCGGTGGCACATTTTGTGTACGACTTGGCGCGCTTCTTGCCGCAACCGCCTTTCTTGCTCCTATCAGATTAGATACTCCTGTGTTGTGAGATAGATTACGCGGCGCAGAAAAGACAATCCGCACGCCATGTCTGTTAGGAACCATTCTTAGCTTGTGTGCCAGCTGGTGCATATACGGTACGACCTCAGGTCTCGCCGTTCTCCGGTCTTGACCTACGCCAGAGCCGTGGTGTTCACTCTTGTACTTCTGGAGGAGCAACTCGGTGGCGTCGATAAGGAGCGTGTGAGGGAAACCAGCCAAGGACCAACGATCCAATTGGCTTTGAAAACCCTTCAGCATAACGTGTCAGCACGACCTTGCAGGTGCAGACTCTAGGCAATGTTTAGCTGGAGCCCTTTTCACAGTATTGGAATGCGCCGACTCATATGGCAGCAATTCGTTTGTAGACCTAGGCGAATAAAGCCAACAGGCGCGACGCCTGTGCAGAATAATGTTGAAATCTAAAAATTGCTCGTAACTCGTGTGTAAATACAAATCCTTTCCCTATCCGGCAAATGGCCGCTAAAACATTGCTAACCGTGGGCGTATATGTAGCGGCGCTTAGCTGCTATAAAATAATAAAAAAATCGTCAACGTATCTAAAAACTTTCAAAACCTCCCCCCCCCGCTCATTTAAATGGTGGTGCAACGCACGGTCAATAGAACATAAAAACCAATTGCACAACACAGGAGCGACACAAGAGCCTATGAAAATGCCTTGTCTCTGGACATAAAAATCGCCATTAAAACTAACGGTGACAATAACATAAAACACGAGAAGGGACATAAAAGCTTCTACAGTCAATACCGCAGCATTTCGGAAGGAAACAACGCCACTCGTCTATGCGACGTCTTACAAAGGAAAACAATTATCCACGCGGGAAGCAATAAAACAGGCCCTCAATGTCAACTGAGAACAAGTACCCAATCGAAGGATTCGTTTGAAGCGGGTAACACACGTGGAATTTTCAGTTCTGAACGGGTCACTCGCTGCAGCTGAGTTTAGCTGCCTCATTAAAAACTTACTAAGTGCATTCTGCCTGGTACCTCGTTCACTCACAAAAATCCTGAAAGGAAAGTCCGCCTTATGCGTCTTGGCCTGTGGCTAGCTCCAATAGGCCGTGGAAGTTTTGCAAGTTGCAAGTCCTTGTACAAAGTCATCGCCTTCGCATTCCTGAACCATCTCTGTGCCACCCGAACGAAGACGTGGAAGACCGACTTGAGCAGTGTGAACAGGTAGCTCAGTCGAACCACTGGAGCCGCGATGTGAAGCTCTTCACGTATACATTGCCCTGCAAGACGGCGCGAAGACGTAGTTCATAGACCGCGAGGCAACTTTGACAACATGGGACGAGTTTTGCCGTCAGTTACGCGATAGCTTCGGTAACACAGACAATGTGAAAACACACAACGCCTTCTTGATTCGCGCATCCAACAGCTACATGAAGGCGTTGCAATGTTTGCTGAGGTTATCGTGCGTTCCACCGTGCGTAACCAACTTGTCCGATGCTAAAAAGCCACGCCATCTCATGGGGGGCGACGGAGAAGAGCTGTTTGTTGGTCTTGTGCGGAATACGCCGACAACAGTCGAAGAGTTTGTCAGGGAGGCCATCGCAATAGAACGGACTCTGCAGCAAGGGTATCATCAATGCAATGGCCTGGCCACCGGCGCACCTGCAGCTGCTCAGCACTCACGGCGACCGATGAGTATTCTCTACGCTTGCTGATTCGTGAGGTCGTGCGCGAGGAGATTGCGAAGCAAAACGCAAGGTGCGCATCTCCGTCTCCAAGCACCGCCATAGCAGGAGTGAAGTCGCTGAAGTCGCCTGCCAGGAAGTTCGACAGCCGTTTGCCTCTTCCGAGCAATACGACCTGTCGTACCAGCCCAACGCATATACCTACGCCAACACGGTACGTCGTTCATTGGCTCCAGAACTATCATACTAGCCGAACGCATACACCTATGCAGGCGCTGTTCGTCGACCGTTGCCCATGCCGGCGCCGCAGTACCGCCAACCATCTCTTGTCGCAGCGTGGGCCCAGGGGGATCCCATAGGACGACCCCAAGAGCGTAAGACCGTTATATGGCTCACTGCGGATCGTCGGCCCCTGTGCTACAGTTGTGGAGAGCCAGGGCATATTAAACGTTTTTGCCCTCATCGCCCAGCTGGATACCGCGGAAGTGCACCAGCCGCTACGCGCCGTCAGTTTGGTGAAAGCAGCGCCCCCCATAGACGACGATCTGGCTGGCCGGCAGGAGAGCTCAGTTACCTTACGGACGCGCTCAGCAACTCAAGCTCATTTTGCATCACCGAGCCAACATAGTCTTCCTTATGCCGTCAGAGGTTGGTCTCCCAGCCCAAGGCGAGGAAGCTGAAAGCAGCGACCAATGGGGGGACGGTTGCATGTCCTAAAATTGCTGAACATCCCCCATTGTTTCCGAAACGCGAGAATGACGAACAAGAAGATTACGCCGAAAGAACTGTGACTGCCGACCGCACTGTGACGATTGATGAGCTTGAGTGACTCCCTTAGCCGATACTGCCGCAGACGTTTTCTAATTTGTATTTATTTATTTATATGAAAGTACCTTGCAAGCCCCATGGGGAGCATTGAGTAAGCGCAGCATCACAAAACAAAAGAAACAGATACATGAGTGCGAAAAGAGTCTGCAATAATAATATCTTGGCAAGACGGTGAAGCAAATGGAATTAAATTGGGAGGCAGTACTAGGAATACCCAGACAAAGAATGAAAAAATAACACTCACGGTTGCTAATGGAGCGGCGCATGGGCGCGTAAACAAAGAACATTATTTTTTTAAACTTATTTCAAGGTACCTTAAGCGCTCCATGGGGGGCATTCAGAAATGGGGGCAATACATAGGCACCTCAAACTGGAAAAAAATACAAGAGAAGCAATTGCAAAATAATAAGCTAAACAAAAGCGTTACAGTTCAACATGTACAAAAGATACACGCATGGGAACAGTGAACGAAACAGTGCGCTTTTTGTGCACAAGAAACGGAGCGGCTACAAGGAACAATATTCGCGTACATACCTTTGACAAACTTTAAACGAAATCGTATAAAAATATGTTTGCAACGCAGCTCGAAAAATTACACAAATGAAAAATGCTACAAGACAAGATAAAAAAACGATACATTTCATGGTAGCAATACAGGACAGTGGATTTCCTGCGCTTAGAAAAAGAAAAGAAACAAGAAGCGGCATAAATGCCGCTTCTTATCTATTTTATGAGTCTCCCACCCAAGTATGAGTGAGAGACTGGCAGACGAAATCAAGAAAGTCAGGACAGAATGGACTGTCCTTTATATTCGAAATTCTGAAGGCCAGGTAATGACACCTACAGGCAAACGTACAGCAAAACTCACGATCGGGAATATGTCTTTTGTAGCCACATTCCTGATCCCTCCGGAGTGCTGGATACCTTTAACTCCAGAAATGGACTTTTTAAAAGAGTACGGCGCCCTTGTCAACACACTTGACGCCATATTACCATTGGCTGCTGACAAGCCCGCGACCCATGACGCAGACCAAGGACCCAGGGTGTTACGTGCGGTCGAAGAAGACATCTGCCAGTCGTCGCTGTCATGTGTACTTGCTTGCGTCCATTGCGGCGTGCAGTGTAATGAAGACGCCATACCCGAACGTGCAACTGCCCATCTCTTCCAGCAAGTTGTTGCCATCACTCGTGGCATCATCAGCTTAAGTTATTGGCGTGCGGAGGTGCTTCTCACCAATTTCACGAATGAGCGCTGGCAAATCGGTAAAGGCACTGATGTGGCATACCTAGAGGAACTCGGCTACTCTTACGACTGTCTTGCTATGCAAGGGGAAGCAACGGCTCGTACAGCACCGCATGTACAAGCTGTTGAAATGCGTCCAAGTTTAACGCCCGCTGAAAGACGTTATCTTTTGGAACTGCTTGACCAGTTCAAGGAGCGCTTTTCTTCTACGTCCCGAATGGGTGAAACGTCGCTGACTGAACACCGTATCATCACGGAAGAGACATCAAGACCCATTCGACAGAACCTATGTCACGTCGCTCAGAAAGAACTTGAGGCAATACAGCATCAGGCGAAGAAGATGCCGGAGGATGATGTATTCCAACCATCAAACAGCCCTTGGACATCACCGGTGGTACTTGCCAAAAATAAAGGCAGCTTGCTTTTCTGCATTTATTAACGTAAGCTGAACAACGTTGCGAAAAAATATGTTTATTCATTGCCACGGAGCGATGACTCTTTGGACAGGCTACGGCATGTGCGCTACTTCTCGTCAATGGACCTTAAAATTTTATACTGGCAAATAGAGGTGGATGAGCGTGACCGAGAAAACACCGCATTCGTGACGCCTGACGGACTTTATGAATTCATGTCCTCCCTTTCGGTTTATGCTCGGCCCCAGCCACGTTCCAAAGGCTCATGGATACCGTTCTGTCCGTTCAAAAATGGAAATCGTGTCGTGTGTACCTGTGATGTCATTCTTTTTTCGGCCAAGTATGAAGAACACCTATAACGGCTGCTGTTTGTTCTTAATGTCAAACGGTGCGCAGGTCTTCACTTGAAACCAGAAAATGCCACTTCGGCTTTGAATAACTTCACTTCCTGGCATATGTGGTGAGTCAGGAAGGTGTTATGCCTGACCCAGGTCAAACTACAGCCATCGCAAAGAGCGCAAGTTCGGTGGACAAGAAGGCGGTCAAACGTTGCCGGGATGTCTGATCCGATTACCGGCGATTTATAGCCGACGTTTCGCACATCGCCTCTCCACTCACCCGCCTCACAAGAAAAGATGTTGCGTTTGTATGCGCCAAATAGCAAGAAGTGTTGTTCAGCGAGCTGCGGCAGCGTCTACAAACTCCGCCCGTACTCGCTCACTTTGATGAGGATGCACCAACACCCATCCATACATACGCCAGCAATGTAGCATAGGTGCTGTTCTTGTTCACTGCCAAGATGGCGCAGAGAGAGAAGTTGCCTGCGCTAGCAGAACCTTGTCACGTACTCAGTCCGACTACTGAACAACTATGAAGGAGTGGTGGTCGCTTTCCAAGTGGTAAGCGACCACCACTCCCTTTGTTGGTTGACCAACATGAACGGCTCGTTTGGAAGCTTGGCGCGCTGAGCTTGCGGCTTGAAAAGTACAACATTACAGTAGTCTACCAGTCAGGAAGGCAACACTTAGACGCTGCTGCCTGTCAAGATCACCGATTACATCGCGGAGCGCAGAAGATGACGAATACGCAGGTTTTTAGGAGTTGTTGATGCGTATGTTATCTCTCGGCAGCAGCTAAGCTCACTAATATTATTCTTGAAAGGAATGTGCTCAGAGTATTTTCTAGGCTCTAGTCATCATTGTGTTTACATCTGCTGGTAGTTCCCGAAACTCTCCGCAACGAAATATTCCAAGCCTGCCATGACGAATCACCTCGGGCCACCTCGGTGTCACAAGAACAAGGACGCGCGTCAAAGAAAAATGCAAGTGGCCAAGAATCGCAGCGGAGGTGAAACATTATGTGTGAGCATGTACCGATCGTCAGCGGCGAAAGATACCACCGGTCAAACCCGCTGGGCTATTGCATCGCGTTTGAAATGCGAAGGTCCATTCGCTCAAAGTGGAATGCATCTTTCGGGCCCATTTCCAACATGGGACAGCGGCAACAAATGGGTTATTATAGCGACGGAGGACCTCACCCGATAGGCTAAGACCCCGGAGATTCCGAGCGGTACTGCAGCTGAACCAGCCCGGTTTATCATGAGAATATTGCGCTGAGACATGGTGCTCCCGCAGTCGTGGTAACATACAAAGGTACCACGTTTACAGTTAAAGCTCAAAATTGGGCTAGTTGGTCTTGACTTAAATACATAATATAGCAGAACAAAACAAAGACCGAGAAAGATGCACACAGGAAGACCGCTAGACTTAAACTGAAAATCTTACTCTGGACACGTGACATATAAAGTGAAAAAAGTAGGAATGGTACACAAAAAGAAAGGGAGAACAGGGCCCGTAAAACTTGAAAGTATTACAGTTAAAGCTGGATATTCGGCTATTTGGTCTTGACTTAAATGCCTAATATAGCGGAACAAAACAAGGACAGAGAAAGATGCACAGAGAACGACCGCTAGACTTCAACGAAAATTTACAGCCCAGCTTTTGCACATTGTACTTACGCTCAGTGGTACAGCGCATATGAAGACGACAGCTTATCACCCTCAAACTTACGGGACGACTCAACAAGATTATCGCCGACATGCTTTGCATGTAAGTCGACGTGGAGCACAAGAATTGGGACAGGATTTAGCCGTACGTCACATTCGCGTATAATACGGCGCGGTAGGAAACAACGAAAATGACACCGTTTGCACTTATTCATGGTAGCGAAGTAACTACTATGTGGCTATGCCGCCTCACGACTGCGATGATTCATAGACGGATCCCGCAAATTTCACTGAGGGTGCCGCGGAAGCAAGACCGCGTCAATATAGCGAGCCAGCAAGAACTCCACGCCCAACGGTACACTCTCCGCCATCGATTCGTCTCTTATAAACCTGGCGAAAGAGTCTGGGTTTGATTCCCCGTACGACGGCGAGGCCTCTCGGGGAAGCTTCTACGCCGATACTTCGAACCCTACAAGGTTCTGTGCCGTCTTAGTGACGACAAGTACAAAGTAGTCGCTGACAGCTCTTCTTGTTCAAAACGCCGTCACTATCTGCTTGAGACAATGCACGTGGTGCGCATGAAGCCGTATTTTTCCGAGTGATGCGAACGCCCACTGGCTGATTGCGCATCGACTGCTACTTACTGAGCATCGAGAAGCTGCTCGCTCTGGAGGGAGGGTAATGCCGCGTCCATATTTGTGTCGTGCGATGCGCTGGCAACGACAAGGAAGACAACCGATCCGCTCGAGAGGCACTGCACGAAACAGTGAGAAAGGAGATGTTCTTAGCGGCCCCCGGTCCTTAAGTGTTTTCTTCGAGCACGGCACGCTGTTGCTCTGCCTTTCTCAATGAAGCCCTGTGTTTTGTAATCCTCGAAATTAATGTGTACGGTTGATATCTTCAAAGTAACCAAGAATTCGGCAGTGCCTCATTTATGCTCAAGGCATAAATGGGTGAAAAGGGGCGGGCCGGACCCATATTTTTCAGGCCCGGGCCACGTACGGGACCTTTTTAAGAACACCGAGCCAGGCTCGGGTAGGCCGGGCCGGGCCCGGGCAGGAATAATTAGCCCGTGAAATGCTGTAATCTCGCTTTCGAAATTTTGTGTGAGCGCTCCTATAAGTCTGTGTGGATTGAAGCACCTTGTTCACATATTCCTGAACTAGGGTGTTACCAGCTTCTATACATAAGATAGTGCCAGCCACAAGGTGTAGCCTTTCCTCTTCAGCCTTCGTCATAGGCCCCGGGTTAAAACAGGCATCACCTCGCCGAACAAGCAGGCTCCATAGATACGATAAACAAGCACGAACACTTTAAAACATAAGGTGGTCACGACACCGCTAAGAGAGAGTGATCAACAGCGTGGCTACTTGGGCTGGTTGGTACTGCATTCTAAAAGGAAAAATACGTTCTTCGTGCGCAAAACCTTTCAGAAAAGAAGAATGACAGGACAGAGTGCTCTGTCCTATCATTCTTGTTTTCTGAAACGTTTTGCGCACAAAGAACGTATTTTTCCTTTTAGAAGACAGTGATCGTCATCTCTACAAGAATAGGCGTCATAGTAACTAACCTGTGCAAACAGCAGTGGTCAGCCCTGTATTGCAGCAATCGTGCCGTGGCAGGTGCGTGGGTAGGTGGAGACGAGCGCGGTGAAACGGTTGCGCGCAATGTCTAGGCGAGTGGGCGTAGTCTAGCGCAGTTGAGTGCGTGGTGCGCAGTCGCGTACAGCTGCTCTTGGTTGCATTGGCGACATGAGACTCCTGGAGATTTATCCGGACGTATCACAAGTTCACCGAATTATGAAGGTACCATCTCGAATTGACGTTCGTCGCTAGAAGCGGAAGCCGCTGTCGTCGCGTCTACCTTCACTACGATTCGTTAGGTTTCAGTACGAAGTATAGCTTTTTTTACACGGTGGAACTGTGGGTTTGTGCATGGGAAACTGTCGCCCACTGGTCCTTAGCATGAGGCCATAAATACTCTACAAATATTACTCGGGCAGAAATCTTCAATGACGACAATAAATTCGTCTCAATTTGAAGAGTCCAATATGATTTAAATATTGCTGTTTAACAATAACTGTAGTGTGGTTTGCAATTATTTTGTATTTATCGCTGACTCCATATGGCACTATTATTCGTTATGTCTACCTGAAATAAGACGCGAAGCGTAACGCCAGGAAAACCACTCCAGCATGATTTAAATAAGTTATATATCATGTTTTGTCGAAATTGTGAAAAAGAACATGAAATCGAGGTAGTTTCCCGTGTGAAGAGTCCAACGCATATCTACTTATCTTAATTTTTTATGGCATATTGCCTGTAACTCTGCGTAGTACTCGCTAGTATGAAATGTCACGTGTCTGCCTCACCAAAGATCGTCAAATACTGTCGTTTTGTAACTTGCTGGCTTCTACCTTGTGGGCCACAAGAGCTTCTTAAGAATCGTTATCGAATGGCACTTTTAAACGAATACGTTAGAACTGATATACAATGCTTGAATTCGGTAAACTATTGACAAGAAACGCATCGTAAGTTTTACATAGTAGACTATTACTGTTCAAAAGCAAAGTCCTGCTTTTTTATCTAGACTCTTCACTGCAGTGGGTGTGCGCCGTTTCCTCAAACTGAGGTCATCGCTTCGAAAGTTGAGTCGTATTATTTCGTAGATTTAAGCACAAGGAGGACCCCAGAAATACACTCCTTTGCGTAACTCAGGCTTTCTGAATGCAATGTGTAAGATGACATTTCGTATTATCATATCGGCTGTGTTTCCAAGCTTATTAGCATGGTATAACCGATTATTGAAAGGTTGTGGAAGGGTTACTTGCCTACGCAGTTTTATTCATATGCAGTGATGTGACAGTGATTGAACAATCTGTACTTTGAGCGAAATATCCGAAATATTCTTCAGAAAACGAAATATCCTTGAGACAAAACCTTTTCCGACGACATCCCCTTACATAGCTGATAGAGAAACGAATCGTTGAGCTACAGTGGTGATACAGAAGCAATAATGTTGCTTCAATGTCATAATATAACCATTGCTCCCGTTAAAAAGCAATGATCGCCAATATGCTGTATTAAACGGACGCGGCTTCCAAAGCCCACGTAGTGCCCACGCGCGGCAGAAATAATCTATAGAGATGGCCTGACGTAGTGAAGCGTGACAACCCGCAGCTAACGGCAAACTGTGAAGAATGGCGCTAGCTCTATTGAGGCATGACTAAATTTTTATGTGCTTCCATGCCACCTCGATATATATGCAATATCATGGTCTCCTTGCAGGTAGCATTCTTGAGTGGATGTCAATCATCGACCATAACCACATGGTTCTCCAAGGCAACTACAAAAATACTACAACGGTAAGTCAAATATAGAAGCGTTTGGTAGGAGATTTTCACAGAAATAAGAGTATTGCCTTTACAGGAAGGACCATGTAACAGCGGCGCGCGACAAATGATCCGGTTGTGGGTAGCCTAGAAAGACTTTGAAAGCATCCGCTGCTGTGATGCAGCGGTTACGGTGCTTGTCTAGTAAACCGAAGGTTGTGGATTTGATTCCGGCCGTGGTTGTCGCCTTTCGATGGAGGCAAAATGTTAGAGGCCCGTTTATTGTTCGATTACAGTGCCTGTTAAAGAACAACAGACAGTCGGAATTTCCGGAACCCTCCACCACGGCGTGCCGCATAATCATGTGGCGGTTTGGGCACGTAAACTCCCAGATAATATTATTAAAAATTCAAAAAAACGGGTTCTGTTGTTTTGGCAAAATGTTGCACAAAACTGAAAAAGAAAAGACACGAAAACGAACATAACAGTGACTGGACGAGTGAGTCGTCCTTCGGCAACGATCTGACACCATTCACAAAAATATTTGTACACAGGATGCTTCGGGTAGTCAGTCATATTTGGTACTATTTGAAGATAACATGCTTTCATTGGGTGAATTGTTATTTCACTTCACTGCATTATAATTTTATACTTGAAATTGCATTCGGTTTTGCTGGCATACTCCTACCTGATACCCAGAGTTCTCATAAATGCAGATTGTTCGTGCATCATTACCAAAACAAAGGGAAGAAAACGCCTGCCATCGTTTAGCCTTCGCTTTGATCCGTGTTCTTTTTATTTCTGCTGTTGCCCTTAGTAACCTACTGTGACGAATGGGAAGATACATCTCGTAAGCACATGAGCTTTAAGCAATCACTTTAATTGCTCCCATTATTTCTAGACCATGAAGAAGTTGTGCAATAGATGAGCAAATGATTCCTACTGCTGGAACTTCCCATGGTCATATTCGTTCCTCATCAATTGTTTCATACGTCTACTGAACACCTTTGGAAGCTCTTTAAAATATCTGATGTTGGGTTTAGCTTCTGTTTGCTAAAAACACGAATATCTTTCGGTGATACTGCTTTTTCCGCAGCCAGTGATGGGCTCTGCTGAAACGTGACGTAACGGAATGCCCATTGCTCCAGGATTTGCAAAAGTTGCGTTTTTCATTGCACAACACCCCGTGAGCCTCCTTCAAACAAGCTGTGTATTTCCTGAAAAAAAAAAAACGTTGGCTAAAAAAATTGCATATCTCTACATTTCGCGGTCCTTTCCTAACAGCAGAAATATCGCAAGATCCTTCGAGCGTAGTCGATGGAGACTAGAACGTGGAAGTAGTCTTCTCGTTTTTCTGCTATGTCGATTGTTTGAAAATTTTGGTTGAAGCGCACCGAAATACACGAGGGGTTCATGGTACCCCTCCGAAGAGTTTACGTAACCTAGAATTTTTTTCACTACCTCCGGGATCGGCCCGCCTTTGGCCAAGCGGGGATGTCAAGTTATGAAGTAATGATGTGACGCCACCTTATGTGACGACATGGTGGCGTGATGTCACTAGTTTTGCGACCTGTGGTTTTTTTATTACGTCATATTGTGACATCACCCCATAATGGGTGATGTTTTCAGCACTCGTGTTGACACCGACGCCGCTGCCACCGGCGGCCACTTTAGGCGATTGATGAGGCACATAAAGCTTTTGGGTCATTCCACGCCAAACGTCCCAGACATTGCGCTCGACCCTCTCCAATTGTATTGTAAAAAATTGTGGACGTTCATATCAGTGCACTATTTGCCCTCGGAAAGTATTTTTTGGAAAAAAAAATGTTTCTTGTCTGTTACAGTGATTTGAATTTTGCCGTAGTGGGTGAAACATAGGTTGCGAAAAAATACTCTAAAAAATACAATACTTTACGGAACGCCTTAAATATCTGCTGTTTACTTGAAAAGGAATGGCACTATCGTATTATCACCCATTGACGACCGCTACTTTGTCTCACGATGTGCTTTGAGGTGAAGCAAAGCTGTAATTCTGCGCCCATTTTGATTATTTTTTAAAAATTCTACGAATATTACAGACAAAATAGGACTATATCACATGGCTGGATAGTTGGCAGTAAGCGTGTCAAAAAAGTATTGAAGTGGATGACCGAGTAGTTTCGAAGTGGAAGGGGCGCAAACATTGAAAAATGTGTGAAATGCTCCACGTTCAGGCACATGTAGAGTGGTGATGCAGTCCAAGCAAAAATGCACGCTTGGTCTCGTTGGGAAGAGTAAATAAAGGAGATGTATTTGTGAAAGTTTCATCGGAGTTTTTGTTTTTGGCGAGAAACAAAAATTTATGTTGAGCGTTCGCGGCGTGCCTGGGCACGAGCCCGTAAGTCCGCTTCACTGCGCCGCAACTGTTCCTTGGGGCAACGGAAGTATGCAGCGCCCACGCGGGTGGCACGATCGTGTGCTGCTGTGAGTTTTCACGTTGCTGAAAACTTGCAAACAGTGTATATGGTTGGCAGAATGTTTCGGAAGGGCACTAAAGTCTGCCAGTTAGTAGTCGGAGCGGAGCACGATTTCATTGCCACGTCAATGCATGCACACGTACGACAGGCGCAGAGCTTGGGCTGTGTTTTTGATCTCTGCGGAGGTTGCAGTTCTTACTTCCGTTGCCGACCTGTGGTCTTCGCCACTTGAAATGCCTGTGTTGCTGAGTAGGTGGTGAGGCCGGCATTAAGAGTGGTCAGTGATGATGGCACGAAAAGGTGAAACGTGCGCGTACCTTTGAGGGAGATTGTAGACTCAAACCTTGCTGAGAGCTCAACTTTCTGCCACGCTGCATGCGATGCTTTCATCTTAGTAATAGCCTTGCGATTACTAAGCGAAGGCGATAGACATTTAAAAGGACCAAGCCGCCTTAAAGGCGGCTTCGTCCTTTTGTATATTTATCGCTTTCGGTTTCCGTTGTACAGGCTCTCCGTCTAAAATATGACACGATAGCAGTATACTCACCATTCGCAATGTTTATCTTACGCGCTGCCAAGGCATGCGGCCGAAAGACGAACCTTCGAGTGCCGCGTGCTCGCTCGGCAACGCGGTCACCGGAGCAAAGTTCACCTCTGCCGAAGATCCGAGCGTAAGAATACGTAGCACCATTCGACTCCGAGGCACGAATGGCGCGAGTCACGTTCAAGCGAACTGCCCATAAAAAGTATTATAAGTGTATTCCCGGTGCCTGTTAGCCACTTTTATTATATAATAATATATTTTAAACGAACCATCACTCGTTTTGTCTGACACTTCGTCGGCGGCACTGCGGAAAGCCGAAGAATGCGTGTGGAAACGTGAAAACTCACAGCAGCACACGATCTTGCCACCCGCGTGGGCGCTGCATACTTCCGTTGCCCCAAGGAACAGTGGCGGCGCAGTGAAGCGGACTTACGTGCCCGCGCCTAGGCACGCCGCGAACGCTCAACATAAATTTTTGTTTCTCGTCAAAAACAAAAAACACCCCGATAAAACTTTCACAAATAAATCTCCTTTGTTTACTCTTCCCAACGAGACCAAGCGTGCATTTTTACTTGGACTGCATCACCACTATACATGTGCCTGAACGTGGAGCATTTCACACATTTTTCAATGTTTGCGCCCCTTCCACTTCGAAACTACTCGGTCATCCACTTCAATACTTTTTTGACACGCTTACTGCCAACTATCCAGCCATGTGATATAGTCCTATTTTGTCTGTAATATTCGTAGAATTTTTCAAAAATAATCAAAATGGGCACAGAATTGCAGCATTGCTTCACCTCAAAGCACATCGTGAGACAAAGTAGCGGTCGTCAATGGGTGATAATAAGATAGTGTCATTCTTTTTCAAGTAAACAGCAGATATTTAAGGCGTTCCGTAAAGTATTGTATTTTTTTAAAGTATTTTTTCGCAACCTATGTTTCACCCACTACGGCAAAATTCAAATCACTGTAACAGACAAGAAAAACTTTTTTTTCCAAAAAATACTTTCCGAGGGCAAATAGTGCACTGATATGAACGTCCACAATTTTTTACAATACAATTGGAGAGGGTCGAGCGCAATGTCTGGGACGTTTGGCGTGGAATGACCCTTTTGCATTCAGATTGTGTTGAATGCCGTAAGCTTTATTTGGGTAAAAACAAAATTATTAGTATTATCACTTAAGGGTGAGTTGCTAAATGTGAAGGGTTCTCTCTCTCGGCAACGTTTCCCAGATGTCTTCTACAAGATCCCATGCGCCGATTCCGAATTAGTGTGCATTAGCGAAAGCAGAAATTTGTGCAGGTGTGTGAAGCAGCACAAGAACGATGTGGCCAAGGGCCACACGATGACAAATGCACTTGCAGAGCGTGCCGAGAAGACAGGCCACTAGATAAGCTCGGGCAACGCGCGCATCATGGCCATGGTGAAGAATTTGACACTGATGCTCAATCTCGAATCACTAATAATTCAAAGAACAAGTAACACAATCAGGGCTGGGCAAAGATACTTTGAAATTGTATCGCGATACGATACAAGATACTCAGGCAAGAAGTATTGGAGATACAGATACAAGATACTACCGCAATAATTGTATCCGATACGACACTTGCCTATTGCATCTTAAGATACTTCGATACATTCGCAAATTTGTTATTATAGAACCCCATAACGTAGTAGCGACCGCCTATGCACAAAAGGTTTGCTTGAAATGTCTTTAACGTGACCAATTTCGTCTCATTTTAATAAAATGTGTGTTAGTATCTCAAAAGTTTTGTCCATCTTGCTCAAAGTGCATTAGTTTACTTCCGACAGAACTTATTGGGGTTTTTTCTGGCTGCTTAACAGGACAGCTCTTCACTGACAGCGGCTCTTGCTTGTCATTTTTATAATTGATGGGAGTCGCTGCTCAGCTTGCCAACCAGCTAGCGGACCGCCATCACAAGAACTTCAATAAGAAGCCTTCGCACGATGGCGCAAATACCGGTGTGGAGTATTACCTTGTCTATTAAGGACCGTTTATGCAATACGAATCACCGGTGTACAGCAGCAACAACGCCGCTAGCGATATTTTTCGTGACGCATTGTGTCTACTTAAAGCTCATAAAACTGCAGCAAATTTCATATTCTATACTTACCTGCTGGCGTAAAGCATTCGTTATCAATATTTTCACTAACATACAATCTTTTAACAATTTTTCTTCAACGAGAGAACATGTGCACCCCAGAAATGCCTATTACCTATTGTATTGTCACGTGGGGGTGACGATGAAGAAGGCGGCAGTCACTCTGTTAGAGACGAAATTATTTTTGTTTTCAATCGTTATCCTATACCTTTTTAATTTCTTAACTCTTTCGCTTTTTATTTACATCGCGTTTCGTTCGTATTCCTTTTTGACGTTTCATAGGGGTTACATTCCCCTATATATTTGTCAGGTTGGCCAATCCCCCTCGTGGGTATGAGCCAGTCTCCTTAGCGCGACAAACAAACAAACGAAACTGCTCACTGGGCAAGCTTGTGCCCAGAAAACTACGTAAGTTGAAGTACAAGCAAAGCACGTTATACACTGATAGCGGCAATAAAAGTCGTCGGCTTTCGGTATTCTGATCACCGGCGGAACGCGTGGTCTGTTATACATCAGCGATCGAACCTTCCAGCGTTACCGCCGGTGCTCGTGTAAGCTCCCGAATGAACTAGAGTGTTCGCGCCCTGCGCATAATTTTTATAATACTTGTTGCGGTTTTGCATCACAAAACCACGATATGATTGTGATGGACGCCGTAGTGGAGGGCTCCGGAAATTTCGACCACCTGGGGTTCTTTAACGTGCACCTAAACCTAAGTACACCGGCCTCTAGAATTTCGCCTCCATCGAAATATGGCCGCCGCGGCTGCGATTCGTGCGTAATCTTAACGGAACAATCTGAAACAATCGCGAAGATCTCGAAACATCGCGGCGCGGCATGAGTCGAGCGCTGCTAATATTTCTTTTGCGGTTTAAACCCGATCACACCAAGGTAAAGAAATAAGAGCGTGTGGCACTGTACTTACACAAATCGTCTCATGACACCGCTGCTATTCACGCTATTGCCACCTATAGCTCCGATTACCTGGCGATTAGTAATAGTAAAAAAATTAGAGAGGCCTCAAAAAGAAAAACAAATATACGTAAATAAAATAGAAAAGCCGTTCTGTATCAACATTTATCGTGCATAAGTACTGAAACACGATACAGGCGGCACCCCTAGCAGCTATGACAATTAAGCATGAAGTATAGTCAACTTGCTTATTAATGAAAGACAATAAAAAGACTTAGTACCTATGCAAAATTCACTGAAACAGCTCGCTGGGACGCTCATAAGAAAAACGGATCATTTAGTATAGCAATGTTTCTCGGATCCCCTTCCTAACGACTTTAAGATGGCTCCTAATTATTTCCATTATTGTAGTGCAAACTCAATTTCGCTGTTTTACTAAGCAGTAAGCAGGATGTTTGGTACTGTATACTCAGCTCGCGCCCACATCGAACATCGCGGCGCGGCATGAGCCGTACATGTTTAGTACGGCTCATGCCGTAGTACATATTTGTTTTCAAAATCGCCTTGGTAGAACAGTAAACTCAAGTGAAATATAAATGTGTAAACAGTAGCAGAAATAAAGCAGACAGTTCAAAGTAAGAATAAAGCAGAGAGCTTATTTTGGCAGCACGTTACAAGAGACATATTGCTGCGACCAGATCGAAGAAAAAAAAAAGCAGTTCAGAGCCCTAGGTAATGTACGGGATACAAGATAAGGACAACTAAGAAAGCACTTGTGCGAACAATCAAATTATGATTTCAAAAAATCTTTCAAGACAGAGAGCAGAAAGATAATAATAATAATTGTTAGGGTTTAACTTCCCAAAACCACGATGTGATTATGAGGGACGCCGTTGTGGAGGACTACGGAAATTTCGGCCACCTGGGGTTCTTTAACGTGCACCTTAATCGAAGTACATGGGCCTCAAGTATTTTCGCCTCCATCAAAAATGCGACCGCCGCGGCAGGGACTCTATCGGCAGCAGGAAGAAATAGTTAGGGTACGCGAAGATATCTCCTGTTAGGTAAACGCTTGCTCTATTAGATCTAGCATCTGTACTAGTGGTGCTATAATTAGGATCTTATTTGCGCATAAGTCAATCGAATGTAAGTCTAACTGAACGCCACGAGACGCAAAGCAACCCTATGCTTCAGATTTCGTAACGAAGCACCACGCAGGAGAGCGGCATCAGAATATGCGCGATGATCGCCGCATGTGTTGTCGTACGCGGCGCTGGACAGTCGATCAGCGTAAGTGTCATGGCACTGGCATAAGTAAAAAGAAAAAAGTTGAGAAAAAATCGAGGCGCGTGAGCTAAGCATAGACGTTCGCGCGCTTGTTCTGTCGAGACTACGCGAGCGCTGTCATGTTACTCTGCTCAACCAAAACGGACGCGCACGCCTCACCGCCTGCCCTCACTGGAGGACTCAGACCAGAAAGATAAAATTATGTCACTGCCCTTAGTTTTATTCAGGCGGTTTAGTGGCACCAGTACCAGCTTGAGAAGCGGGGTTGAGCCAGCCATTATTGTTTCGTAGCGTGGTGTTCCCATAGGAGAATCTTGTATCTTAAGATACACGATACATTATTGAATGTATCGGAAATACAGATACAGATACTCATCTTTCGAGACGTATCGCGATACAGATACACGATACCCCAAGAGTATCTAAGATAGTATCTAAGATACATGTATCTTCGATACTGCCCAGCACTGAACACAATCAATAGATCATCTGGCACACTAAACCACTTGTACTCCCAAAGTTTGCGTCATGCACTCAGCACTACTTAAAAACCTGCTGCTTAGCCGTCATTCCATTGTGAACAAGGGATCCGTACGGATCCAGAAACGTCCATTTATTAGATGCGAAGTATCTTAAGGCCGAGCTCAATCCGGTGGTGGTGGTGTGCGGCGTGACCACCCTTACTGCGCATGCGCATACCCTCTCCACACACCTCCTCTCCCCTCCCCCTCTCCCATACCCCCTCCCCTTTCCACTCTTCCTCTGAAACGCGGGCTAGACATGCCGAAATTCTCTCCTGCGCAACGCCGCGATGAGCTCGAGCGCATGCGCGTCCCCTCCCCTTCTCTCTCCTCTGCTATGCTTCCCCCCTCTCGCCCGCCTGTCGACCGCGTTCCCCGCTCGCCCTGTCAGAATTAACGGCCAGGCTAGATGGAAGATACAACGCGCGTAGCGTCCCTCTTCGCGTTCCACGACGCGAGGTCGGTAGCATGCCCAACGAACGCCAACGGAACGCGATCGTGCAAGTGCTCCGGCTTCGCATCGCCTCATGGTCCCCTTTAGCGGGAGATGGTGTAATTTTTTTGTTTTGACTTCGATCAGTGACCTGGTTTTCACCAAACGAAATATTGGGACGTGCATGCCGAAAGCACGGTATGATAATGAGGACCGCCGCCGGATAATCGAGTGTCATTTTGACGGCCGGGAGTGCTTTAAGGATCGGCCGCGGTGGAGCAGTGGTTATGGTGCTCGGCCGCTGACCCGAAGGCCACGGGTTTGAACCCGGACATTGCGGTCGCATTTCGAGAGGCTCGCGTACTGTGCGATGCCAGAGAACGTGAAAGAACACCAGACAGACAAAATTTCCGGAGCCCTCCACTACAGCACTTCTCATAATCATGCCGTGGTATTTCGACGTAAAACCGCAGAGATAATAATATTAATAATACCTATTATTATTATTATTATTATTATTATTATTATTATTATTATTATTATTATTATTATTATTATTATTATTATTATTATTGTAATAAGTACTAGTAGGATTAGACTTATTAGCAGTAGTTCTTCGAGAAACTCATGTAGTCAGGCATCTGTTTTTCTTGCAACATATTGTATTCCGCTATGCTAATAATGTATTAGAATAGAAGTCGTGCTTACATGCAGTATTTATTATCACCACTTTAAGTGCACAAATGCCTCAAGTTAACAAAAAAATCACCCAAATGAGCATGTGACTCCCTTTCTCACGAACGATGCACCTAGGTGTTTCATCACAATATATAAATTTGACATGTATATCGCCCTATCGTTATGCAAATCTGTGTAGTTATTTGTAAGAGAGTCGGTATCTTGAATCTGATGATGAAATGTTCCCGACATCTGGTTTCTTGGTTGTGTTCTGTGGCAGTCCTCAACAATATCCATACAACAGGCTGCCGTCGGCATAGCAAACATTGTCATCACGAAAAAGCAGCTCAAAGTAATCGTAACTGTGTGGTGTTACAATAATAGGTACACGAAAGCAGTTTCACCGACTTTGCACTACGAGAGATGACTTTCGCGTGCGTGTAGGTTGAAGGCGCGCACGCCTTCTACACACGACAGCTAGAGTTACACGTGGCTAACTCCTACGTGAGATTGGGTTCGCCGCACTGATGAAGCCTTGACGTATGATTCCCTGGATATATGGCATATGATGATTCCCTGGATGGGCTATGAAATGCATGCTACTTTTTGTCAAAGGACGTGAAAAGCGGCTACCGGCAAATGGAAGTGGATGTGAGAGACCGTGAGAAGACCGCCTTTGTCACGCCCGACGGACTTTATAAATTTCAGGTGCTTCCTTTCGGTTTGTGTTCGGCGCCAGCTACGTTTCAGCGTCTAATGAACACTGTACGTACTATCGGAACTTAGGGGGCAACCTGCCTTGTGTACCTCGATGATGTGATTGTCTTTTCTGTGGCCTTCGAGGAACGTTTAAGGAGGCTGGAAGCACTTGTTCAAGCAATACGCCTGGCTGGTCTTAGATTGAAACCTGAAAAGTGTCACTTGGCTTTCACGAACTTCAATTCCTTGGTCACATCGTCAGCAGTCATGGCATCAGACTCGAGCCGGATACAATTGCTGCCGTGGTGAATTTCTCTACCCCATAGACACAAAATCAGTGCAACGTGACTATGTGCCTACTATCGGCGGTTTAAAGCCCATTTTTCGCGCCTTGCGTGGCCACTGACACAGCTCACGAGGGAAGATGTCTCCCTCTCATGGGGGTAAGACCAGCAGTGGGCATCTCACGAGCTTCGTAAACGCATGCAAAAGCCTCCCGTGCATGCCCACTTCGATGAAGACGCGCCGACCATATTGCATACAGACGCTTGTAAAGTGGGCCTTGGAGCAGTGCTCGTACAATGGTAGGACAACAGCGAAAATATGATCGCTTGTGCAAGTAGCACGCTGTCCCGAGCTGAAGCCAACTGCGCTACGACTGAGAAAGAATGTATCGCTATGGTAGGCGGCAGTTCTGAAATTTCGCTGGTATTTCTACGCTCTCTCGTTCACCGTTCTCAGCGATCACCATTCACTCTGTGGGTTAATTAGTTTGAAAGATCCATCCGGCCGTCTCGCACGATGTAGTCTTTGGCTCCACGAGTTAGACTTCACTTTTGCCTACAAATCGGGGAAATGACGCGCCGATGCAGACTGTCTTTCTCGGTCTGCTGTTGAGACAGCAGGCCAAGACGACGAAGGCACGGCCTTTTGAACTGCTACTGGTAATGAGTCGTTGAACTGCTACTGATAACTCATTACCTAGAAGCACGAACCAATAGCATGCCGAAATTATTCGTAAGGGGGCTGGCGTCGTACTCCTTCCGTAATGACGTACTTTACAAGGACTTCTCACCAACCGGCAACAGCTACTTGCTCGTCGTTCCCTCATCGCGTCGACCTGAGGTCCAACACGCCTGTCACAACGAACCAACCGCTGGTCACTTGGGCTGCGCCCAGACATTGGCGAGGATTAGGCAGAACTATTACTGGCGAGACTTGCCGCGGTCGTAAAAACTTACGTGCAGGCATGTCTCGATTGCCAGCGTCGCAAACCGCCATTCATCAAGCCTTTCTGAGGTAAGCGTTTCATTGAGAATTCCCGAATGTCGTTTCGGGGTATGTTTATTTCTCCCCTGCGCTAGCGTAGCTTGTTTCGCGTGGTTACCGCGGAAGTTCCATGCACAATAACATTGCCCGGCTGCTCTTATTATGTATGGCGTAATATCGATGCCTTTGGGCTGCCATATTACCATCAGCGCGCCATAAAATTTGACTGCTACAGATTGGTATTGTCTGACGTGACTGTATCACGAACATAAATAACAGGTGGTAACATGAAAATAGTGGCACGCCTGTCATGTAAGGCATGATTTACATGCCATGCTCATGGTGCACTCGCGGGAAGTTCGCTGGCTTCATATGCACCAAAATCAGTATTGCTTGACGTGACTGTATGACGAACATAGATATCAGGCGGTAACTTGAAAATAATGGCACGCATGCCATATAAGGTATGATATACATGTTACTACCTGTCACTAACGTTTGTCATACAGAAATATCTCGTCATATCAATTTTGGTATATACGCATTTCATTAAACAACCGCGAGCGCCCCGAGACCAAGTAATGTGAATTGTGTTTTATATGGCATGCCTGTCATGATTTAGGAGGTTAATATGGCTCCAGCCAAGATTAAGAGAGCCCGACGTTTCGGGACCGATTCGGTCCCTTCCTCAGGGGTGACTGGTTTGGTCACGGAAGCTTCTCCCCGACTTGTTCCACCGCGGCTCCGGATTTTGCTTTTCCCTCACGTTTCGAAGGCCGTGAACGTAAACCGAGGGCATTGTTCCCAGGGACCGCTTCACATTTGCCGGCGTGTTTTGAATGTGCCACGACTCGAGCAAGAGCCTCCTTCCCAGATTCCTTTCTGTTTCCAGAACAGAAGCGCCGTCGAAGTCGATCTTATGGTCGTGCTTTTCACAGTGCTCTGCAAGAGCGCTGCGTTGCATTTCCTTCTTCCTGACGTCGTTCTTATGTTGGCGTAATCTTTCTGGGAAGCACTCGCTCTCGCCTATGTAGCAAGCTGGGCATTGTGAACACGGCACCTTGTAAACTACGCCCTGGTGTTGTTCCCTCGGGGGTCGATCCTTCGGCCGCGGTAGCAGGCGGGTGATCGTCGACGCTGGCTTGTCTATCACCGTGACCCCCTCTTTTCTGAGAATCCTGGCGAGCTCTTCCCTGATGCCCGGCACATATGGTATGACAAAGCGCTGGGCTGGCTTCTTGGATTCCGTTGTGGCCGGTGGGGTGGCCGGGGAGGGAGGAAAAACACCAACCCACATACGCAACGCCAGCCATTTCGTGGAGCGCATGACAGATGTTACAGTGAGCAATGATGAGTGCATCGTTTCGTTCGACGTCGTGTCTCTCTTCACCAGTGTGCCCATAGCGCTAGCAGTGTCCTACGCACGAGCAGCTTTGGAGGAAGATAAACTCTTGAGCGAAAGAAGCTGCCTAAGCATCGACGAACTGTGTCGTCTACTGGAGTATTGCCTCAAGGGGACATACTTCAGCGTCGACGGGATCTTCTACAGACAAGCCAGTGGGACCGCGATGGGGGCGGCGATCTCCGTTCCAGCTGCGAACCTCACAATGGAGCACATTGAAGAAACGGCACTAGGCTCCTTTATTGACAAGCCGAAAATGTTCGTGAGGTACGTGGATGACTGCTTCTGCGTCATAAAGAAGTCAGCCGTAAACAGCTTCCTCCAACATCTGAATTCCGTCGACCAGGCGATACAGTTCACGGTGGAGCGAGAGCGAGACGGGACGCTTCCGTTTCTCGATGTGGCAGTCGGGCGGCAGGGCGAGCGCATGACCGTCTCGGTGTACAGAAAGCCAACGCACACCTGCAGGTATTTGCATTTCACGTCCTGTCATCCGACTGCCCACAAAGCTTCGGTAGTTTCGGTGCTCCTTTCACGTGCAAGAACAATCTGCACGTCGGAGGGGGAGAGAAAGAGAGAAGAGGAGAGGGTCGTCGCAGAGCTGCTAAAGAACGGATACACCAAAGCTTTCATTCGCCGAGTGTCGCGCCGTGTGCCGAAAGACACGATACGCGACCCCCCTCCCCCCTCCCCGTTCACCCCACCGGCGACAACGTAATCCAAGAAGCCAGCCCAGCGCATTGCCATACCATATGTGCCGGGCATCAGCGAAGAGCTCGCCAGGATTCTCAGAAAAGAGGGGGTCACCAGTGGCGTACCAACTCGTTCGCTAGTGTGGGGCTGGCGTCGCTCACTCTGTCCGCCGCGCATATATATATATATATATATATATATATATATATATATATATATATATATATATATATATATATATATATATATATATATATATATTATTTGAGATGATTTTTTATATTCACAGATGACTTGCTTTTCAAAACTTTGTTTTAAAAGGAAGAATCTGTACAAACAGATTGTGCAGGCTGGGCCGCCCTGTACCGCAACAACAGAGGAGTGTTTCATAACATTTTGGAAATATTACCGTGAAGTTTAAAAAGTACACCCAAATTTAGCCCGATCATCTGAGCATGGCATCAGCAAACTTCCCAGTCTTAGTTTGGCGTTGTAGATACGATGAGTATGAAGAACCTGCTATGACTCTATTACCTTAAATTCTCATTTATTAGCAAAATATGTGGCTGACAAAGCCAGGTACTTCGCAGAAGTCTTCAGGATAAATCGAGTGCCCATTTCTTTACTGTTAGAGCCCGCTAATATAAAGTATTTCTTAAGAAGAAGACCAAGTTCAGTCGATGAATACTTATTGAAGCCACATTGAGCAGGTTCTGTATTGTTATAAGATTATAAATGGCTAAGAATTTATATACTAGGTGTCGTTCCTTGCCCTCCTACTTTTCCCAGCTTGGGGAGGGAGGGTGGACAGAAAAGCGGTGAAGTGGCCCTTTACTCCTCCCCTCCGGTTCCTCCAAGTAAATAGCCTATGTAAACTGTGTAATCTCAAATTTGCCTTGAAAAAATGTGGGGGGCTATAACGTTAAACTACCCCGCATTGTTTCCTCCCGTATAGGTCGTTAGATGTTAAAGATTGGTCGAAATTTTCTTGGTCATGCTCACAGCACCTGCACGAAAAACGACGCAACAAATGACGCGTAAGTGATCCACCGCGTAATTACCACGTACGCATGACTGAATGAACTATTTTCAATAGAGCGTATTGTTTGCCATTGGTTCTTCGCTATTCGTCAAAAATTTTCAATGTGCCAATCGCCTCCTTGTTACGCGACCTCACAAGTCTGCGAAAACTCGCTGCGTTAAAATGAAGTGTGCGAAATAAGCAGCACATTACAGTGCTGAACAATAACTCATTTTTTTCGGAATAGCTAGACAGTATCTCTTCCTGAACGTAATTTAAGAAAGCTGCCCGCCAATCACATTGGCAGCGGCTGCTATAGGAGCCGGCGAGATGGATTGATATGTGTATAACAGATACTTTCAGTTGTAGTATAACGATGTTGAGCTGTTTTTGCGTGTCTACAACTCTCTGTGAACTCATCATTGCTGACAAAGAGGTATATATAGAGAGAAATAAACATTATAATGAACAGACACAATCCTTTGCAGGTATAGGCAGCCTTCTTAGTCCAGAAAATCGTGGACGCTGATCATCTCCCTGGTGAGCTAGATCAAGTAACAGGGCAAATTTGAAAGCTGGGCTTCTCAATGTGCTCGAGTCCGCTGCCTTGTTACAAGCCGACACGTACAAGCCGCCACGATCGCTGGAGGCTACCATATGATAAGCCAAGTGAAGCAGGCTAATCGGAGACTAAAGTGGGAATCTATTTTAGCTGTCCTGGCTAGGCACAACTAAAATACTGGACACTTCTGCACACTCATCAACTCACATCAGCTTGAATATGGAGCAGTGGCGATGCTATTCGTTTTCAAAGAAACTGAATTTCCTGAAAAAGGAGAGTGTTTGATCGGGCTATAAAACGTTTACTGCTTCCCGCCCATATTTGCGTCGCGGATTACTTAAATTTCAGGCCAGGCGGAACAAAATAAAATTATGAAAGATTGCTGCAGGCCCGTTGCCAGGAATATTTTTCGGGGGGGGGGGGGGGGCACTTGCTGAAGGCCTTGACTATTTTAGAAAAACACCTATTTTCATCATTTATTCTCGGTAAAACAGCGCCCTTTGACAGAATTTCGGGAGGGGGGGGGGCTAGGGCACCCCCCGTGGATACGGGCCTGCATTGCTGTAATGAGCGATAGCATCCTCTGCAATGCTCGAGCGCAAAGCGCACAAGCGTGGAATAGGCAGCCCGCACCGCAGGTAGCCTACAATGCGTGGTCATCATACACGGAGGACAGTCGTCACAGCAGAATCGTAGGACAAATTTTATTACAAAATTATGTTATTGCTGCGTTCAAGTAAAACTTTGCCTGACTTGTTGGTTTGCCAGTCTGCAGCCGACAATAAGTGCTGTCAAAAGTGGGGGGCTCCGCCCCCCCAACATTTCTCAGTGGGGGGGCTAGCGCCCCCTTGCCCCCCCCGGTAGATACGCCTATGGGGGTCACGGTGATACACAAGCCAGCGTCAAAACTCACCCGCCTGCTACCGCGGCCGAAGGATCGACCCCCGAGGGAACAACACCAGGGCGTAGTTTACAAGGTGCCGTGTTCACAATGCCCAGCTAGCTACATAGGCGAGAGCAAGTGCTTCCCAGAAAGATTACGCCAACATAAGAACGACGTCAGGAAGATGGAAATACAACGCAGCGCTCTTGCAGGGCACTGTGAAAAGCACGACCATAAGATCGACTTCGACGGCGCTTCTGTTCTGGAAACAGAAAGGAATCTGGGAAGGAGGCTCTTGCTCGAGTCGTGGCACATTCAAAACACGCCGGCAAATGTGAACCGGTCCCTCGGAACAATGCCCTCGGGTTACATTCACGGCCTTCGAAACGTGAGGGAAAAGGAAAATCCGGAGCCGCGGTGGAACAAGTCGGGGAGAAGCTTCCGTGACCAAACCAGTCACCCCTGAGCAAGGGACCGAATCGGTCCCGAAACGTCGGGCTCTCTTAATCTTGGCTGGAGCCATATTAACCTCCTAAATATTCCCCCCAGCATGACAGATTTCTGTCGAAATGTTTGCATTTATGTCATTACGCACGGTCATGATTTGCACGTTATTACCAAAAAACGTCTGTTCGTCATACACTCTTGTCACGCCATACCAATTTGATGTGTATCAAGCTAACGAAGCGGCAGCGAGCGCACCATGACCATGACATGTAAATCATGGCGTACATGGGATGCATATCATTATTTTCATGTTATCACCTGTAATTTATGCTCGTCATACAGTCATGTTATGCTATAATACATTTCGTGTACGTCCCATTAACGAAACGGAAGGAGAGCACAAAGTCGTGGGCGGATAGATAGATAGATAGATAGATAGATAGATAGATAGATAGATAGATAGATAGATAGATAGATAGATAGATAGATAGATAGATAGATAGATAATACGCTCAAAGTCACCAGAGTTCGCTAAAAAATGCTACGCATTTATTAAATGCCGACAGCCGAGCGCGTAAATGCCGCGCAGTTCGCATTTCTTCATCGCGTTAGCACGTGTGTGTGCGCCTGTAGGCAAGTGAAAGCTGCAGCTCATTCCTAATCAGTTAGAGAACAACGGTATGCTTCATTTGGGACTGCAAAAGCGCACGCAATGCGTAAGACATGCGTTAGTCCGGGTGAAATCAACACCGCGCCGCCGCAACTTCTGCCACCATGACCAAATATGGCGGCGGGCAGGACGGTCGTGGTACTTTTTCCGTTCCAGTCACATTAGAAGAGCGCTTTTTAAAGGTCGTCGCCCCATGAGCATGAGCGCGCGCCTCTACAGGGCGTGGTCGCTCGTGCGTGCGCTTATCTCGTGATGGCGGTGGTTTGTACGTCTTGTGCTCTCACCGCAAATTTGCGTTGAGCGACGAAGTGCACTTCGCTCACTGCAGCGGCCGCTTTTGCGAAGGGAGCGCGCTGCTCACACAGAAATAAGCTACAACTGTGACAGTTTGCGCTCATCCTGTGTATGTTCGTTTCGTGCGTCGTTTCTGCTTGAGCAGCGCGTTGCAAGTTTCGAGCGGCTTGCCGCTCTTTGCGTGAAAATACAATTTGTTGCTGTAGCATTCATTCCTTCGCGCTTGGGGCGAAATAACGTGCAACAAACGCTTAACTACGTCTGTGAACACACGTTTCACTTTCCTGTTATACCGATACATATGATAGAGGGATCAGCCATGTTTTTTATCGAAGCCACCGTTTTAAGGCAAGGTGCTCCCGCAGTAGTTATCACCGACAGAAGTGGTGCGTTCATAGCCGAGCTTCTGGACAGCGTTTTTCGACTAAGTGATACCGCTCACAGGACAAAAATGGCGTATCATCCATGTCTCAGTAGAACCCTGGCTGACATGATAAGCATGCACGTATGTGTAGAGCCCAATACCTGGGACGACATTCTACCCTGTGTCCCGTTCGCATACAACACGGCTCGTCAGGAGACCACTCGGAAGACACCCTTCAGTCTTATTTACTGCCGTGAAGCTACAACAACATTAAACACAATGTTCCCCCACGAAAATGGTGGCAATGAGACGGACGCGGAAGAGTTTACACAGCGAGCAAAACAACAACAAGACTAGGACGCCAGGCACTACAATCTCCTACACAATGCCGTCGCATACAATTTGAGTGACGAAGTGTGGGTCTGGACACCTATTCGTCAGCGTGGGCTCTCCGAAAAGCTGTTGCGGAGATACTTCGGACCTTACGCAGTTCTGCGACGCGTCAGTGAGGTCAACTACGAGTTTGTTCCGCACGGTTCTCAGTGTTCAATGCACCTAGGACATTCGCCGGAAATTGTTGAACTGCTCTAGACGGAGCCATAATTCCAATGCCTTACTGCGCAGTGTTTCTTAGTTTGATTTCTGAACGTTTAACAGCAGGGCGGTGTTTATTCAAGGGGGGAAATTTCCACACATCTGTGCCAGTGGTCACGACAACGCAGCAGCGCGAGTGTGCTTGGCTAAGGCATGTCTGTTTGTCGGTCTCCGTGTCCTCGTCGATCCAACGTCGTTACAATAGCATACTCTATGACCTGTAGCGACACATAGAACCAATTTTCCTGTGTCTGTGTTGCAGCATGGTTAAGCGGATGCTGTGTGTCAAGTGTTGCGGCTACTAATCGTCGGGCTCTTGAGCAACTAGTGCAGCACTTACATGGACTTACAGATTTACAGGGTTGCTGTAGATGCATCAGCCATATATTCTTGCTTGCTTTCAGCTGTACAGAGCCGCGATTCCGGCTGCACCACCGGTGTTCGATATCCAACGCTATAGAAATGGATTTTTCCTAGCCACAACAATCGGCTTCTGCCTGCCCCTGGTCTGGCGCATAAGAGACGTCACTACGGAGATAGTGTCAGGCCTTAAGGTACGCTTTATTCGAAATACTGAGCTTGGCTTACACACATGTTGAGCTTTACTGTGTTAGTGCGGTTTGCATACTTACTCATACCAAAAATGTGTCCGCTGTTGAAGTAAACGGATCTGATAATAAAATCGTAATTTATTTATCCAGCCGAATGCTTGTTTTCAAACTTCAATACTTCAACTCGCAAACATGTCAAAGTAGCATTTCTGGCGATTGGTTTACCCTTACGTGCCACATAAGTGGTGCCGAGATTTCATTTGGAAAAAAAGACATTTCTCATTTTATGAAACAAAGTGATGTACGACTTATGGCCCTAGGTGTTATATATATTGTGCAATACCGTTTCATGAGTAAGGAGATGACGCAAAGCTGACGAGAACGAAGAAGGCACTCGAAAGGCCGTGACACCGTGCAATGAGAGGCACAAGACTCCTCGTGCATGACACGAGCCGTAATCGAGTGTGGAAGTAAGATCAGGTGGCAGTGTTCGCGTGACTGCACTCGAAGAAGGTTGCATCGTGAGCTTTGCCCTCGCAAATGCAGCAGCGGATACCGGACCCCTGACGCTGGCGTGCCGAGAAGTTGCACTTGGCTTCGGCAACAATCGGGGGCTCCTCGAAGGTGCTGCAGCCGTTCAAAGTTCTTCCGAGTGCCGTGAACGGCTATATGTTGGTTTTCATTAAGGCGGCATCAAAATATACAGCAAATCCCACGCACTGTGGGAATTGATGTAATGCGAAGCTGCCGGCAAAGAGGTGCAACATCGCCTTGTTTGCCTTTAAGGTAAGTATCTCATGCCATGGCACCTAGTTCACTATATATCGCATGTTTGCTATGCAATCATGCATGTCCAAACCGGTATATACCATGCTAATGAAACGTATATTGAGAAAGTTAAGAAAACGGCCGGAAGCGCACCATGAGGGCGGCATGTAAATCATGTCGTCCATGACATGCGTTTCATGATTTTGATGTTACCATGATTCAGTTATGTTTGTCATACAGAATTGTCTCGTCTTATCAGTTTTGGTATGTATCCATTTAAACAGCCGCGAGCACCCCGAGGCCATGTAACGTAAGTCACGCTGTACATGACATGCGTGGCATGATTTGCACATCAGGACATGCCATTATGTTTGCCATACACTGTTGTCACGCCATGTCAATTTTGGTATATATCAAATTAATGAAATGGGAGTAAGATCCCCAATACCGTGGCATGTAAATCATGGTGTTCATGATATGCATGTCAGGATTTTCATGTTATGACCTGTCATTTATATTCGTAAAATGGTCATGTTATGTAATACCTGTTTTGGTATACATCCCATTGCCGAAACGGCCAGGAGAGCACAAAGTCGTAGGCGGATAGATAGATAGATAGATAGATAGATAGATAGATAGATAGATAGATAGATAGATAGATAGATAGATAGATAGATAGATAGATAGATAGATAGATAGATAGATAGATAGATAGATAGATAGGCTCAAAGTCGCAGAGGTTTGTTATAAAATGCTTCACATTTAAAAAGAAACGAGCCATCAACATTCACTTCCTTCAATCATATATAGCGAGGGTCTCCTTCCGGCAGAGTTCTTCAGATAACATGCGGGGGCCTTTTGGTCTTTGGTACGTCAGAGTATCTACGATGATGCAGCCTTTTGGTACGTCATGATGATGGGGCCTTTTGGTACGTCACAGTATCTACGATGATGCATAATGCATACACAGTGATGCGCCACAGTATGGGTAGTTGTGCAGAGCAGAGCGGGGAATCGTCTATCATTCAGCTAGCTCAATTTTACAGGCAAGCAAGCGCTAATGTTATAAACATGCAGCCTCATCGGTGTCCATGTTGAGAAAGGAAACCATTAGTCTTGATGCAGTGGGGAGCACTGGTGCGTCTCTGCTTCAGCGACGCTCCCCTTAAGGGGCAAGCAAGCGCTGCCTTTCCAAACATGCAGCCTGCGTGATGTCCAAGGCGTGAAGGGAAACCTTTATTCCTGATGCAGTGCGGATCAGTGATTCGTCTGTCCTTCAGCGACGCTCGCGTTCATGGGCAAGCAAGCGTTCATGTTGTAAACATGGAGCCTGCTCGGTGTCTACGGCCGGAAAGGAATTCTTCATTGTTGATGCAATGCGGAACAGTACTTCGGCTATCCTTTAGCGACGCTCGTCTTCTGGGCAATTGTTGTGACGTTCCAAACATGCCGCCTCCGTGATACCTGGGTACGAAGTTTATCTATGTGAGTGGACCAATTCAGCGTTTCGTGAAAAATGACGCCTAGGAACGTTTGAGTCTGAACACGGTCATTCAAAACTCCTCTAAATGTGAGTTGCGTATTACGGAAAATAGAACGGTTTCGCGGGTAAAAAATAAAGTACTTTGTTGTCTTAATATTTAATTCTGATTTGTTTGCAACCATAAAGACAAATTTTCAAGCCACAAGTTAGCTTGTTTTTGGAGATTAGACATATCTTAACCGGACAAAAAATACGCTAGTGTCGTCCGCGGACAACAGAATGTCTGGTGTTAGAGAACATTCACGATATCATTAATATAGAATATAAACAGAAGTGGTCCAAGTTTGGAGTCCTGTGGGACGCCGTAGTCTATCTTGCCCATTTGAGGCTTTGAGTGCTTCATATCTGTATACTGATATCGATTAGAATGGTAACTTCTTATTAAATTAAAAGAGGAGCCTCTTATACCTTATTCATGAAGATTTTGTAGAAGAATTTCATGCTTTATAGAATCAAACGATTTCTTAAAATCAAGAAATATTCCTATTGTGTGTTGTTTTTGCTCAAAGGTATGAATTATTTCGTCTTTAACAGATAATAGGGCTTTTTCAGTAGACTTGTTCTTCTGGAACCCATACTGGTGTTCTAACTTTTTCTAAACTACAAAACTTTCCACTTTTTATATGTATGACACGTTCTACAATTTTTGAGAAAATGGGCAAAACAGAAATGGCCCTATGATTACTCATGTCATTTTCATCACCAACCTTGTGAATAACAGATACTTAGCTACTTTTAGTTTGTCTTCGAACGTTCCAGTGCTCAAGATAATGCTGCAGATATCGGCAAATGATGCGCTAATATGCTCTGAAACTGCTTTTAAAGTTTCAGCCTTTATATCGTCAAAACCAAAGTAGAGGTATTATTTCAATTTTTTTAAGTAAGGCTACTTCCAATTTAACCGTGGGAGCAGGAAAATCGATTACAGGATGCATACAGTAATATACGATTCATACAACTTGTCGGCACCACTTGAAGTACCGGAAGATTCTGATCAGATCGTACGCCTAGTGGGAATCGGTTTCATGCGAAGCAGGCAGCTAGTAGTTCAATGTTATATTTTTTGGCCTCGAGCCGACCGTCACGAGGTGGATCGACGTGTTTTTGTAAATGAAGAATTTTTGTGCACGTCCTGGCGTTACTAGGCAGGCCGACTAGACTGACATTTAAATGGTAACTTATGGTCTCACGACGTATCAGTACTCACGCTAGAGCACAGACGTCTGTGTTATCGAAACGACGTGTATGCGACGGTGTGATGACGTGAATATCATACCTAACTTTTGTTAGCGTATACTCCTCCGGGGTCGAGCAACGCTTGAATATATCTTGCTGAAATAAGAATACAAATGTAATGTTGATTGGAGTGCTATAAAAGCGGAGCCAACATTAGAACCACGATTGACCTTAAGTCGACATGACGCATGTATCAAAGGCGTATATATGCAGTGTTTATTGCTTTATTATAAAATTAGATAGCCAGCACTACAATCACAGTTGACGTTGCACCGATATTACGCCTGCATAGGGTCTTTTTCCAAAGCAGTTGCCAGACCTGGCATGGCTGTGTGGTAGACCACCTGACTGCCACGTATAATGCTCGGGTTCGATTCCCACTGGGATATTTATTTCTGTTCTTTCTTGCTGCCGGTTTTGGTTTTTCTTAACGCTCTCGCATTTAAGTGAGCAATGTCTGTTCTCGCCATTCCTGGGTAGATATAAAGTGTCAATCACCTGTGGCGCCTACCGATTTACCACGGCCCGTGGTATACGGGTATTTGTCACACGTGTCTGGAGGAAAGGGTTTGACGACGTACGCGACAGGGTTTTCAAGTTATTCATGTCATGACCAGACAGTCATATTCGTGCAACCCTCCCATGCCAATTTCGGTCTACACCGAGTTAAGGAGGCCATCACGAGAGCACCCAGACGTAAGCAGATAGATAGATAGATAGATAGATAGATAGATAGATAGATAGATAGATAGATAGATAGATAGATAGATACGCGCAAAGTGCCTAGGGTTCGCTAGGAAATGCTTCCCATTTAAAATGGTCATTGAACATATAGGCAAGTACAGTGCCGGAACAAGATCTGCCCTCTATTTGAAGTTCAGAAATGTTCTTAGTATTCTTGCTTTGCAAAATAACGTTGACAGTGTTCCGAATGGCGTTTTGATCACCGAGTATATTTGCAAACTTATTTTCGTAGTAACGAATTCGCGTCTTTTAAATGCGGAGCATTTCTTAGTCGCACATGCGGCGTCGGCGGCACCTTCCACACCCCCACTGCGCATGCTCGGCTCGACTCGTGCCAGCAGCAAGCCTCTCCTCTCCCTCCTCTCCGTCCCTCCCTCCTGTCCCTCGAACGCGGGCGGTGTGTATATAAGCGGCGGAGCGCGCGTTCGAAATTCAGTCAAGGGCGTCTTTACTTGGCTTTCGCTTGACTTGACGCTTTGCTTGACTCGAGTAGATGCGATGGAAGCAACAGTACCTTCAATCAGCGTCCCACCACTCGTTGATGGCAACGCTACGCCACGCTCACCGTCGTCGGCGTCAACAGCAGGAAGCAAAGCAGAAGACAAGGCTGCGAAGAGACGAGCATCCGACGCTGAACGCAAGCGTTTGAAGTGAGCTGCGGACCCGGAACTTCGTGCACGCTGGGCCCGTTCAAGTCTTACTTGGCGTGCGCATCGTGTAACAATTAAGCATTCCCAAGCCACACCCAAATACGCAACATTCACGCGATACCCCCCCCCCCCACTCTGCGACGCATTTGCTCGAGTTCCCCCCGTGGGAAGATGCGGGCGACCTTTTTTAATATCGGTTGAATATGTGCTGTTATTATCAGCGTGAACTAAATTTAGTACTCTAAGCGTTTCGTTTTTTACAAATTCACTGAATAAGTTATCTCTTTCTTTGATCCTTTTTTGAAGTGTAGCATGAATCCATGGTTTTCATGCCTTCTTGCTTTGTCAATATGTAACAATCGGAAAGGCTAGTTCATAAAGCTCTGTTAATTTCGCTATGATTATGTCGTAGGCGATCACAGACATCAGTGTTACCGAAAACACAATTGCAGTTCATTTCTGTAACAACTTTCAGGAAAACCTCAACGTTTTCTTGGTTAATTTTCCGATAATGGATAGGGTATACTGGACTTCGTTGCTCTACTGCCCAGGTAAGAAATACGAAAATTGGCAGGTGATCGCTCACTCCAGGTGGCAGAACACCTGTGGAAATCTCATTTTTACAGTTCGTAAAGCATAGGTCCAATGCAGTTTCAGTGAAATGCGTCATCCTGGTAGCTGTATGAATTGTATTTTTGTAACCAAAATAAAGCATTCGGTGAAGGAAGTTTTGTTTGTTGCTGCTTGAAGAGAGCATATCTATGTTAAAATATCCTGTAATAATAAAGCGAGCGCCATTTTGTTCACAGTACTCAAGCATTTAATCTATGAAATCCAGGAAATTACATATAGGACCTGTATACAGCAGCTACCAAAAGGCTTTGATACTCTATCATAGCAGATTCAAGATGTGGCGATATTAATGTGTACTCTTTGACAACAATGTATTTCAAGTTCTCATGTACATAAATCAATACACCACCACCCCTTTTATTTTGTCTACAGATTGACGCGCAACTGTAGTTCGTAAACGGTACGGTATTAGGTTATCAGTAAACCACGTTTCAGTGAAAGGTAAGAAGTCAAACGGGTGATTCAAGTTGTTCAAATATCAAGAGAATCTGTTTTATTTTGAAGGCTTTGAGTATTAAATGAATCAGCGACGCCTGTTTTTGGTGCCGTCAAGCAATTTTTTGAATGGTCTCAGCGTTATCGTAGTTTGTTGCCATGTTTTCGAAAAAAAAAGTTGATCAGCCCCTATATTTCATTTTATCGTATTTTTTTCAAGGTCTTGCTCAATTGCAATTCTAATCACCCTCTAACTCGGGCCGCGGCGCACGAAAAGTTTGCTGTTTTGTGCCATGCAAAATTGTAATTATTTTCAAAAGCCTTTGTTTTCATTTGACAAAAGAGCTTCTTATTGTATGCCGTGAGGTTTTCACTAAAGAATATTGCTGACTTTCCATTCATAAGTTCCCATTTCTTTGAAAGCCATTTTTCTTTAGTTTGGCGAGAAGAAAATCGCACCATCACTGTATTGGGCCTGTCTCTATTCCTGTCGTTTATTGATGCTAGTCTGTGGGCGGCTTCAATATCAGGCTCAGTTAGTTGTGGAAGCTTTAGATCAGTTGCGAGTTGGTTGAGCTTTGGCAGAAGGTTTTCATTTTCGTGACAGGTTAGGCCATCCACCTCAAGGTTTAGACGTCTGGTGTACTGGTCTAATTCGTTCAGCTCACGCTGACGTTTTTCCACTTCGTTTTCTTTATCTTGTGCTTGAAGCCTCACAACCCGCTTTCTGAGATCTGATATTTCTGCCGATTATTGTGCCATCTGTGCAAGAACATTACCGTAGTTACTGGACAAAACTTTCATCGATACCTCAATGATATCGGCAGTTATCTTTATTCCTTACAAAGCGTCGGCCGTAGCTTTGATCTCCAGTAGCTCAGTAAGCTTGCGATTAATTTCCGCAAGCTCTGGGTGAACTTCTTTTCAATTGCCCCATTCGACGCTACTGCGCAATGGGTGTTACGTTTCGACGCTTTGCACGTTGCGCATGTCCAAGATTTTTTAGCGGCCGCGGATTTCTTTTTGTAAGCATTGTCAGTAACTGCCAAACACGATCCAATATGAAAACTACATTTGCATTCGAAACATAGCAGCCATGACTCCGATTCATGAATCTTGCCTTCTCATGATAACCACATATCACTCATAATACCTAGCGCACATACACTTCAATAAAGTACGCTATCAAAGTGCACCCAGCAGCAGCAGAAAGCTTAACAGAACAACAACATGCCTTCCTAGAGGCTTGTAGAACAGACTAACCTGCAACGTGCGAAAAACGTATTTAGCAGTCGTTCATCCATCTGCCTCGCTACTACTGCTGATGCTGCTGCTGATTGCGTGTGCGGCAGTCCAAGGGGGCGGTGTCTTCTTGCAGGCTGTCACGATGGGTGTACCACACGTGATGATCCACGTGGCCGAAGGCAGGAGACGCAGGGAAACACAGACGAATATTTTGACAAACGAAAAATTTGACGAAGACAGGAGACGAAGAAAAACACAGACGAACCCTAAACATGCAGCCTCCTCGGTGCCCGCGGCGGGAAAGAAACAATAATTCTTGATGCAGGGCGGAGCAGTTATTTGCCTGTCCCTAAGTGACGCACGCATTCACGGACAACTGTGCGCTGATGCTCCAAAGATGCAGCCTTTTCGGTGTCCATTTGGGGAAAGGACAGCTTAATTTGCGATACAGTTCGCATCAGTTCACAAGGCTGCATGTTTAGAACTTCAGCGCGCACTTGCCCGTTAAGGCGAGCCTCGCTTAACCCATTAAGGCCCAAGCAAAAACTATTTGTTGAATGTAATTGAAATTGCGCGCACTTATCTAACTACAGTAGACAAAAACATCTGGCAAGTTTCATAGCGTTACATCTATTCCTTCAGAAGTTATGATACTGTACTTTAGAAAGTACGCTGGGCTCTTGCGATAGCAATGCAAGCTGGCTCGGCACACGAATAGCCAGCATTCTGGGCCCTTGGCATACTAATGCAAAAGTTGTTTTGGCACATGCAACTTGTCGAAACAGCGACGCATCATGCAAAGCGTTGCACCATAGTTTTCGCAGCATCATTTCTATTTATGACAGACAGTGCACTTCAACCGTTTTTCAATATTCTTGTGAAATGCCCACATGAATGGAGTGGACTGGCAGGCACACTGGACACGGAAGACCTCTTGATAGTTCTATTGTGTACACGGCACAGGTAGTGTCTTGCAAGTGTGCAGGTGAATGACAGCAGTCGACTCATAGAGGGTCTGCTAACCTCCAGTAGGTTGGCAGATCCTCTATGCATTCCGTGCAGCAATGTTGATGATCTGTGTAAATAGGTGCTTCCATCTCATTTTCCCACGAATAAAAATTCTGAAGTTATACGCAGCTTGATTGTGGAGGTGAATCTCTCCCATGCCAATATTTCTCTAGCTGCTGACGATGTTTCGTGATGGCACTACGTTTTTCTTTTTAGTTGATGATCATCTACTTACAGAGCGTAGTGGCTCGACTGTGTCATAGTTCATCGCCATAGCAACTATCCTATTGTCTTTGCCCTTTACGAAAAGAAACTCGTTTCCCGGATCAAAACAGAAGCAGTCTTCCCAATTTCTTTCGTTCCATCAGGTAGAAGGCATTCATTCGCACAGCCGTCTTCCCCCTCCTCCTCAGCCGTTTGGGAGTGACAATTACTTCACCAAGAGGCTCTCGTATATCCCTGCCGGCATCTGTTGCAGTCTCCCGAGACTCAAATGACCGTAAAAACGGCATTCTTCTGAAGAAAATAGCTGGTTTGATCTCTGAGGCAACCTACAACGCAATGCACATGTAAGCTCTCACAAAGGCCCAGTGTACTACAAAAAGTACACCAACATTTGATTACCCCTCAGAGCAAAACTGTGCACTACAGCTGATTCTTGCGCTTCGCCGTGATTATATTGTTCCTTTTGAAGCACAACCAATCTGTTTTTTTCAATATATACCGTGTGAAACCTTAAAATATTTGAGAAAATGTAGTAGTCGTCACATGCGTTCGACGGGCGCTCGTTTTCCAAAAGTTTAACAACTCGTAGCACATAAAAAAATCACAGCATATCCACGGGGTGAATGATGATGAGTGGGGCGAAGCTACGGAGGGAATCATCTGTAAACCGTGAAACTCTTCCGTGAAATGCGCCCAGTACATAATATAAAGAGTTATATATTAAACATCAAACTTTTATTGTACTGTTGGTTTACGTGGTCCCTTCATTATCACTTGTGATCGGTGAAATGCAAGGAAGAAGTCCGCTCCCGAGCGAAAGAGCGCCAAGAGCGACCGCATTCCCCGCTCGCCCTGTGCGAATTAAAGGCAAGGCTAGAGGGAAGACAGGACGCGCGTTCCACGACGCGAGGTCGGTAGCATGCCCAACGAAAGCCAACGGAACGCCTCATGGTTCCATTTAGCGTCCCAAAACCAAACATATTGCTCAAGGTGTGCCTTGCGTTTTTCGTAGAAATAATTTCTTTATCATGTACATTAAGACGAAAAGTTGAAAGCTCACTAGAGTGTATCGCCCGCAAAGTATGTCTTTTAGTGTGATTTAACTCTCGTACGGCAGGGTCCTCGCGCCGTTGCCGGTCCACCTCGCCCGTTGACGATCGGGCGAGGTGGCTACATATAACTACTACTACTACTACACTTTAAGAAAAACATCTGGCGTTCTTTCTTTCTGCTTTTACAAAACATCTGGCGTCTTTCGTTGGTTTATTTCATCAATCAACGGCGTTTTGAACAAAATTTTTATTGTTTAATCACGCACAGGAGAAATCTCACCAGGCACTACCTTGGAGGTAAACAAGGGCTGCTAATGGCAGTGAGAGGCAGAAGAAGTCGGCTTTTAGCTAACACTTACACTTCTACTTCTACTAACGTTTCCTACTGGAACATGCCAATGGCTGCTAATGGGGAATGAGAGACAGAAGAATTCGGCTTTTAGTTAACGCGCACGCTGCGAATTTTTTATTGTTCAACAACGCACAGGAGAAATCTCCCACCGGCACCACCTTGGAGGTCAAAGCGTAAGACTTGTTACTCACTACTACGACCACGACGACTACGAGGGACGAACGGGTGCCGCCTTAAGGAGCTTCGCCCCTAAAAATTGACCTGAGTCAATATGTTCGATTAGGAGTGTCTTGCTGCAACCTTTAGCATCAAAAATGCTAATCAGAAAAATTAGAATATTAGATAGTGTATTTTCTATTCCAAAAACATGAATTGTACTTTGTGAAGTACGCTGGGCGCTAATGGGTTAAGGACAGAATAATAATAATACCTGGGGTTAACGTCCCAAAACCACGATATGATTATGAGAGAGGCCGTAGTGGGAAGCTCCGGAGATTTCGATCACCTATGGTTGTTTAAAGTGCACCTGCATATAAGTGCACGGGCTTCAAACATTTTCGCCTCAATCGACAATGCATCCGCCACGGCCGGGATTCGATCCCACGACCTTCCGGTCAGCAGGCGAGCGCCATAACCCCTAGACCACCGTGGCGAGACAATGGCAGACGAATCAGTGCTCCGCCTGCATTAAGAATAAATGGTTCCTTTCCCGCCATGGGCAGCTAGAAGCTGCATGTTTCGAACGTCAGTGCGGACCAGTGATTCGTCCGCCTTTCGACCACGCTCGCGTTAACAGGCAAACGCGCATGATGATGTTCCAAACATGCAGCCTGTGTGGTGTCCATGGTGTCAAAGGAAACCGGTTTTGTTGATGCAATGCGGAACAATGCTTCGGCTGTCCTTCAGCGACGCTCGCATTGCCCGGCAATTGCGCGCTTACGTTACAAAACAGCAGCCCTCTCGCGTTCACAGCAGCCCTCTCGGTGTCTGTGCTGGCAAAGGAAACGATTATTGTTGGTGCTGGGCGGAACATCGAATCATTTGTGCTTCAGCGACGCTCGAATTCAGGAGTAAGCGCGCGATGACGTACCAAACATGTAGCCTCATAACTGTCCATGTTGGGAAAGGAAAGCTTTATTGTCGATGCAGCGCGGAGCAGTGTTTCGTCTGTCTTTCAGCAAAGCTCGCCCTCGCAAACGCGCATGGTACGAAAATAGACCGTTCTCGGGCGCGGCGACGCGCGACCTGGTCTTTGCCAACTTCGGGCTAGATCTAATCGAAGAACCACTGGCTCTACATTTCGCGGACCACAAAGCAGTAATAATGAAGGCAAAACGGAATCCACAACTGAACACGACATACGAGTTATGACCAATAAAATACATTCTATATAACTGTACACACGCATTGTCACTGATTTACATGCGCGAGTGGATAATGACACGGGAGATACACGGTTACCGAACGATGCGCAGTGTTTCGCGTTTCGCTCACTCATCATCACTCACTTCTTGGATATGCGTGGATTTTTGTGGAGCATTTCAGAGCAGTGAGTCTTCTGTCTTTCAGGAACGCTGCTCGGTGTCGAAAGTAAACCTTTATTTGTGATGCAGGGCGGAGCACTGATTCGTTTGTCCTTCAGCGACGCTCGCATTCATGGGCAAGCGCGCGGTCACGTTCCAAACATGCATCCTCTTCGGCGTCCATGTAGGGAAACGAAACGTTTATTGTTGATGGAGCGCAAAACAGCGTTTCGTCTGACGTTCGAAACATGCAGCCTGCTAGGAGTCCATTGCAGGAAAGGAACCATTTATTCTTGATGCAGGTGGAGCACTGATTCGTCTGCCCTTAAGCGGTGCTCGCGTTCACGGGCAAGTTCACTTTGACGTTCTAAAAATGCAGCCTTCTCGATGCTCATGGCAGGAAAGGAAAACTTTATTTGTGGTAGGATGCGGACCAATCATTCATCCAGCCTTCAATGATGCTCGCGTTCACGGGAAAGCACGCGCTGAAGTTCCAATCATGCAGCCTCCACGGTAAGACGGGAAAGGAAATCTCCATTGTTGATGCAATGCCAAATAGTGGTTCGGCAGCCCATCAGCGACGTTCGCTTTCACGGGCAAGTGCCCTGATGTTCCAAACATGCAGTCTGTTCCTGTTCACTGGCAAACAAGCGCTGACGTTCCAAACATGCAGCCTCCTTGAAGTCCATTGCGGGATAGAAACCAATATTCTTGATTCACTGCAGTGTAGTGCCTCCTCTGTCCTTTTGCGACGCTTGCGTTAACAGGCAAGCAAGCGCTGACGTTCCAAACATCGAGCCTGCGTGGTGTCCATGGCGGGAAAGGAAACTTGTTTTGTTGATGCAATGCGGAACCGTGCTTCGGCTGTGCATCGACGACGCTCACCTTGACTGGCAAAAGCGCGCTGTCGTTCCAAACGTGCAGCCCGCTCGCATTCACAGGCAAGCAAGCGCTGACGTTCTTGACATACAGCCTCTTCTGTGTCCATGTCGGGAAAAGAAACGTTTATTGTTTTGCAGGGCAGAGCAGTGGTTCGTTTGTACTTCAGCGACGCTGATATTTACGGGCAGGCGCGCGATGACGTTTCAAACATGCGACCTCCTCGGTGTCCATGTGGGGAAATGAAACCTGTATTAGTAAAACTTGTTGTTGGGCTAGTTGGTACATGCTTACTGAAATACAAAAAAGACGCGTACCATCGAGGAAGAATCTATGTCAGAAAAGAAGAGGGCGTCACTCGCATCTAACTTTATCTCCGAACATCAGACAGATATAGCCATAGAAACCATGAGCGCGCACATCGCTTCACATGCTCGTCAAAATACACGCGATAAGAATGAGAAAATCGTCTTAATTTAAAAAAGATTCGAAGAAAATAAATTCATCACCACGCAGAACACATGTGTCACACACACATCTCTCTTCTTTTATTGCGATGGCAATTATATGGACACTCTTGGCCGATTTGAGCCATCGCCGTCGCCGTCATGTCCCATATATGTATAAGTGGAGTAGATATAGTTAAAGTCTAGAAATAAAAATAATTCAGAAGAAGAAAATTTCAAAGTGCTCTACCGGGGTTTCGAACCTGCGATTCCTCGCTCGGCAGCTTGCTACGTTACATAATTGCGCCATGCCTCATTCGTTCTCCAGCATGCCAACGGCGGAAAAGAAACGCTCTAGGCGTTGGGTGAAACGCGCGGGACGCCACACGTGGCGAAATTAAAGTTATACGAGACGCGGGCCATGCTGCATCGTTGCCCGCGCTCCGTTTGCGTCGTATCGCAGCCGACCCACGCTAGTTTTCCGTTTTGGAGTTTTAGCGCCGCGTAAATGAAGGCCAGATAAAATGGAGAGCGTCCCGTTGCCCGTGGTGGCACGAGCTAGTGGTAACGCTTTGGCTGTCGTAGGCTTATGCCAGAGGAGGGAAGAAACGAGATAGCTGAACCATAAGCCACGGTTACACCGCGATCAGAATCCCGAGGCTAAAATTACAGCGCTAACGCACAAGACACCAACGACGAAAAGAAAAGTACGAGCAAGCTCTGACAAAGAACTGCTTTTTTTCTTTCGTACGCAAATGCATTTATACGCCTAAGGCAAACTTACGGCACATGCGCACACAAGAATAGCTCTAAACCAAAACGTGTAATAGGGATGACAAGTGTATTAGATACGCGAAGACATGAAATCATATTCAAATGGGTGCAGGAACAAAAAGTAAAGACGAAGTAAGGAGGAGAAAGAAGTGCGTTTGCCTTGTAATTTTAGCCTCAGGAATATGTATCAAATATACCTGGCGACAACTTACTGTGACAGCACAGGGAAGGCTACGGATCCGAAGCACACACTTTTAAATGCGAATGCATTTCTTAGTCGGCGCACGTCAGGCGTCTGTCGGTGTCCGCACGCCGACAGGTGTTATCTCTCTGCTCTCACGCCCTCTCCCATAGCAACAGCTGCGGGCGCGCGCGCTTAACCTCGCCCGTAGCAACCGCAGCAGGTGGTGCGGGCGGAGTAGCGGATAGTGAGTGGAGAGGAGGAACGCGCTCTGGCATGTGAGGGCGCTCGCATCGCGAGAGCTCGCCGGAGCTCCCGCGTGTGTGGAGAGAGTGTAGGTGCAGTGCTTCGCCGCTCCTTCTCTCGCCGTTCGCTCTCTCTCCTCCCTGTGCCCCACTCTCCCGTCCGCTCACTCGCACGTATATATAAATGGAGTGAAGCGATTACCACGCCGTGTACTCTCGGCGCAAGAAATGCATTCGCATTTCCTCACGATTCCCTTCGGGGAGGTGGGGGCTTTTTTCTCTAGCTCATGTAGAATACGTATCATTAAACAAAACAACAAAAGAAAAGATATAGGTATTATGTTCAAGATTATTTGCAGTGCAAGTAAGAAAGCTTACCCCGTGAAGAATATTCGTTTTTTGCTGTTTCTATTTTTCCGGTTTTCTGTGTCACGTTTTTTTCGCGTTTCCTTTTGCTTCCCTTTTCACGTTTTCCCACCCCTGTGAGCAAGGCTGGCGTCGCTCGGTTGATCAAGTTTCTCATCGAAGCAGTCGACGCTTGTAAGCGAGCATGAGCGTGTGTTTGTGAGGTGATCTGTATTCATCGAGCAGAAAGAATCGAAGACAGCGGTGCGTTGTGAAATATTTTGTTGCCCGCGTACACTATCACCGAGAAAGAAGCTGTGTGCAAGTGATAACACCAGCGCAAGTGGGTCTCTCATCGCAATCGCCACTTCGAAGGTCACGCCGGCGATCTGCCTGTCTTCAACAAGACAATCTGCAAGCAAAACTGGGATTAGAAACTGTAGGTAAAGGAAACGGCCGATTTCATTAATTTTTTGCATACGTTGTCGGGATTTCGGTTGCCTCCTATTAGTGATACAATCACATTGAAGATCGTGTACTGTAACACCGTGCCGTCGGCGTCTCTGGAGGGAGCTGTTTATGCTTTGCGATTAGAACGATTTACGATCATAAAATTACCGGCTGAAAGCTTCGCCTGGGCAACAGATGCGTTCATGTCTATTATGGGGTTGACAGCGTGCTTTTCCCTGAGCAAAAACAGCTTTCTTGACCACGGCGGGTAAGTAGCGCGTTTCACGCGCGTGGAAGTGTTAAGTGTGAAACGCCCGTTCTTGACCGGTGGTGGCCAAACTTTCTGCAGCCTGCCGATGCCTTGGCGTCCTCTGACGAAATAAGGCGAGTGTCTCTAGTACGTTTTTGCGTCTCCAAAAGTAGGAAACAACGATGCCGACCCTGTATGCACAGCAATAGAGGAAATTGTTTGTTGCCTTTGCGTAGGGTTTCCAATTGCGCAGTTGCTCCTTGGCCGTGCCCTTTTTGCCTTCAAAAATAAAACCGACCGCTTCAATAAAGCTGCTTCCTGCGGCCCTTCCCTATACAGAATATTCTATCGCTTTTCAAAAAATGTCAACATTACCATATGGTGCTCGATGTGCTCGCAAACTTTGACCACTGGCACATTAGCGTTATGTATAGCGATTTTAGGAGACCTTAGTAATGATTTCAGTTATTTTTCCTTCACTGCTGCATTCATAGGTACATAAAAGCTTGCCGTAGCATTCGATTCAGGCTATATAGAACCTATCTCAAATGACTCTATTTCACAAATAACACGATAATTCTTGGAGGTACGTACGAAAACGTGCTTGTTGGATGCGCTTGCGAAACCGAAACAGAAATCTCCCGCAAACAGACTACTTGGCGTAGTAACGCACAAAGCTCCACCAACGTAACTTTGCCTGTGCTGCCATAGAAAGTTGTCACCAGCTATAGAGTCAAATGAAGTTTTATCTTTGTGACAGGAATGGACTCCCGCAAAGAACGCGAGCCGTGGCTTCACGTGCTACTGCCAAACACCGTCTTTATTTTCTTCTCTTGAGGTCGCGCGCCCTGCGGTTTTGTTTGCCGCCCAAAAGAAGGCGCTTCAGGGTCTTGGAAATAGGGGAGCGCAAGAGTCCGAGAGTCGTTGCGTTCTGCGCATGCGTCCTGACTGATCGCAAATTTGCTGGTTCTCCAATTCTAAAGCCTGTTTCACATGCAGCGATTTTGCTCCAAGAGCGGAGCGGCTGCCGTCGCGGAAGCCCAAAAACAGGTTTTAAGGGCGACCAAAGGACGCTGCGATCTTGTTCGCTCCATTTGGAAAAATTCGCTCGCGGCAGCGCGTCTAGAGCGTCTGCCCAAGGTCAACCAATGGGGGAGCAGTGACGTGGGGGGCACGTGACTGTAGGGATGGAGACGAGAGCAGCCGCGCGCGCCGGGAGGAACTCGCTCCGACTCGGTTTCCTAGCAGACGACATTTGCTGTAAGAGCTGGCAGTGTAGAAAACGCCGTTCTTTTCCTTTTGTTGTTCTTTACTGCGCTTCCATCAAAGCAGACAAATCGTTTGCACGTGTCATTTTGTTCTTTTGTATTTTTGTCTAATCGTGACACCAACATAGGTCCGGACAGGGGGAACCTACGACACTCCGCACTTGTTTGCAGCAGATGTTTCAGTTCTTTTTTTTCTTACTACTCTGGTGCAGCGCGTTCGAATAGTTTACTGTTTTCATTTTCTTTTTTTTTTAGTGGTCACGTACCCCGAAGACGACAAATGCCGCCGCCTCTTTACTGCAGAATGTCAATAGGCAAAAAAAAAAAATAAAGAGACGAGCTCCTTCACAAACCCACAATGTCGTCGACTGGGCCGCTTGCATCCGGTTGCCGGCCCATACGGCGCACCAACGCCTTGCGGCATTCGAGAGCAAAAGCCACCGAAAGCCCTGGGAAAGCTTAAAACCTCAAAAACAAATTCTTTCTTTTGCTTTTCCATGGCCAAGTGTATGGGCGTGCAACATGACTTGCGTGGTAAAAAAAGAAAGCTGGAACAGAAATAAACGTGACTACTGAAGTTGTTTAATTGCACTCTGATACACTGCACATTTTCATCATTCAAGGTTTAGGCGCGTGAAAATCGATCACCGAAGTGGAAGGCTCGTGAAACTTGCAACCCAAGCGCACCAAAACAAGCGAGCCCGGAGAAAGGAAACCGGCGGATAACGGGCGCTTCCCACAACCATCACTGCGCATCGCAGAGGCGCGCGCCGCGCAAGAGCAGTGCATGTGAAACGAAGCCGCGTCCGAGCGTCCTGCTGCCGCTCGATCGCTGCGGGCCCCGCCGCTCGGTCGCTCGCATGTGAAACAGGCTTAAATCTGTCTTGTTTCGCCGGAGTAGAGATGCGCGCCTTCGACTTATACTTTGACATACAGGGCGTGGTCGACCCTGCTAGCGCAATTATCTCTTGAGGGAGAGATTTGTACGTCTTGTGCTTTCAGCAACGTTTGCGTTGAAGCTACAGACCACACGAAGGTCACTTTGCTCGCTGCAGCGGCCGCGTTTGGGTCCTTTTTTGTGACCTGCTAGCTAGAAGAGGCAAGTTTGGGTTAGTTGATGTAACAACTGTGATGGTTCGCGCTGGTCCTGTGCATACCTGTGCGTTTTTTCGTGCGTCCTTCTTTGTCTTTGAGCAGCATGCTGCAAAGGTCGAGCTCTGAGAGGTGTTAGTTCGCACTCGCCTTATATGTTTTCTTTTCCTGCGTCATTTGTGCTTGAGCAGCGCGCATCAAGTTTCTAGCTGCTTGCAGTTCTTCCTGTGACATTCGAATTTCTTGCTATCTCATTCATTGCTTCGCCCTTGAGGCGACACTGACTTTTTTCACAGAAACTTCGTCCTCCATACTGTTCTCGTTTATGCACCGGCCTGTTTGGCCCATAAAAACCCTACCACAACAAAGCAGGATGTCGTACGCCACGGCAACCGAGCAGGCAACATACGGCCTTGTATTCCTCTTCCCCACACAGGGAAGGCCTCAGCACTGTAGGAATTCGTGGGTACAGGCTAGCCAACTTACGGGGCGCCGAGAACACGAAATGTACTTAGTACCTGTTAGCCATGTTCTTAATGCTGTGAGCAACCTTGTGCACGTATGGCATATTAATGGACCTTTATTTTTCATTAGCTGCCGGTTTCTTCTCGATCCCTTCAGTTTTCTAAGGAGGGTTTCTGAGACTGCCACGACAACAAAACTAGAGTAGCCAGCTGAACACAGCCGCCTGACCTGATTGTTAAAAACTTTCCTTCATTCTCGGTAAAATTGAAAGTTGGGCGAGTTGGTGATAGTTCATGTTTACGTGGGAAGCAGCGCACTTAGACAAGTCATGACAAGGAACGAAGAAAGACAGGATGACCGCTACACTCGCAACTAGTTAATTTCGAAGAAAACATAGTTAATATACATACATGCAGGTCAACCACGTGTGAACATGACTTTAAAGTTACAACGGTTTTCGATGATTTTCCAAAAAAAGACACTTCGCTATCGCTCAGAGCTACGGATTTTTGGCTGATGCAATCATCTTTTTTGCAAAACTATCGAAAACCATTGTAACTTGATAGTCCTGGTCACACGTACACCTGCATGTATGTATATTAACTATGTTTTCTTCGAAATAAACTAGTTGCAAGAGCAGCGATCGTCCTGTCCTACATTCTCTCCTGTCCTACATTGCAAGAGCAGCGATCCTACATTCTCTGAGAACGAGATTTCACCAGTGCTCCTTCAAGTCACAAGGAAGCAAGGGCCCTCTTGAAAAGTTTGGAATGCGAAGAATCAAAAGGTAGAAGCGCCTTGCGTGAACGCGGACAATATGCCCAACATGTGTGCATCTCCGAAAAAAGTGACTCTGGTGTAAAAATTGCAACTCGACGCCAACAGGAAGCTCATGCGTGAAAAAAAGTCCCTTAGCATGTTGTCTGAGCAGTGATTCCTCTGTCCTTAAAGGGACAGTAAAGGCAAGTATTAAGTCGACGATTTTGAAATAGCGGCCCAGAAACCTCGTAGTGCTAATTTTATGCAAAGGAAGTGCCTATTTTGCAATAAAATCACATTTCAGTGGTCCGGATCGCGTTAGGGCACTTCAAATCACCCGCCTGAAAGCGGTATTTCGCACGTCACTGTTGCCGTGCCCAACGTTGCCCGCCTTTACTGCGCGGCGGCGTGCACTTTCTGTCAGAGCGCGTGTCGAACTTTCTGTCGGAGCGACTTTCACGAGCCTGCAAAACACACGCCGCTGTACGCGATACCGAAACTACCACTGACACGCGACCGCGTGAGCGAAGAAGGGCGCCGGGCGAAGCGCCGTTCGGCGAAAACAGAACTTTTGATTCACACGCGCCATTCCCCATGGCAACGCCAAAGAGGTTATTTCTTCCATGAATCAAACAGAAACGAACAAGCAGCATTTTATTACGTCTTTTTATGCATGGAAGCTTCTTTTTTTTATCGTAGCTAATTTGATTACTAGTGATCAATTGTATCCAGACTCTCCCACGTCATCGGGATCACTTTCAAAATGGCCCACTCGTGGCGCTCATCGTGTGACACATTTAGCTTATTTCTCGGTAATTATGGCAATGCTGTTGATAATACTGCTGTTTTAGACGTTGTCATACATTGAGCTTTTACTCTGACATGAATTATTTGCCTTTAGTGTCCCTTTAAGCGACGGTCGCGTTCACGGGCAAGCGCGCACTGACGTTCCAAAGATGCAGCCTTCTCGGTGTCCAATGCGGGAAAGGAAACCTTTATTTGCGATGCAGTTCGGAGCAGTGATTCGTCTGCCCTTCAGCAACGCTTACTGGTGTCCATATCACGAAACGAAACCTTTATTGTTGATGCAGCGCGGCACAGTGTTTCGTCTGTCCTTCAGAGACGTTCGCGCTCACAAGAAAACGCGTGCGCTGATGTTTCAAATAAGCAGCCTGCGTTGTGGCCTTAGCGGGAAAGGTAACCTTTATTGTGGACGCCGTGCGGAACAGAGATGCATCTGTCCTTCTGCGACGCTCGCGTTAACAGGCAGGCAAGCGCTGACGTTTCAAACATGCTGCCTCATCGGTGCCCATGGCGGGAAAGGAAACCTTTAATCCTCATAGAGTGTGGATCACCGATTCGTCTGTCTTTAACGACGCTCTGCCTCATAAGCAAGCAAGCGCTGCCATTGTAAGCATGCAGCCCGCTCGGTACCCAAGGCGGGAGAAATCTTTTTTTTGATGCAGTGCGGTACAGTCATTCGCTCGTGCTTCAGCGACGCTCGCCTTCACAGGAAAGCGACACTGAAGTTCGAAACATGCATTATCCTCGGTGTCCATGTCGGCTAAGGAAACCTTTATTGGTGATGCGATGCGGGACAGTCTTTCGTCTGTCCTTCAGCGATGTTCGCGTTCACAGGCAAACGCGCGCGCTGACGTTCCAAGCAAGCAGGCTGCGTGTTGTCTATATCAGGAATGGAAACACTTATTCTTGATGCAGTGTGGAACAGTGATTCGTCTGTTCTTCAGCAACGCTGCTCAGTGTATATGGCAGTAAAGTAAACATTTACTTGCGATACAGGGCGGCGCAGTGTTTCGTTTGTCTTTCAGCCACGCTCAGATTCACAAGCAAACGGACGCGTTGATGTCACAAACAAGCAGCCTGCGTGGCAGTGGCGTAGCCAGGGGATGGCACACCGCCCCCCCCCATCGTTCGAATTTTTCCCCATAGGATACAGAGCATAATGTGACACTCGACCACACTTATCTGCCTAGACCCCATGTCGGATCAAGGATGTGTCCCACCCCCCCTTCCCCGCGAAAATAATTTCTGCCTACGCTACTGCTGCATGGTGTCTGTCCTTAGCGGGAAGGAAACCTTTATTGTTGATGCCGTGCGGAACAGTGGTTAGTCTGTCCTTCAGCGACGCTTGCGTTTATAGGTAATCCATCGCTGACGTTCCAAACATGCCGCCTCCCCGTTGCCCATGGCGCGGGAGAGGAACCATATATTCTTGATGCAGTATGGATCATTGATTCGTCTATCCAACACGCTACCTAATTTTCTAAAAAATTCACCGCAAAAATTTGGAATTATCTTAGCCTTAAAAGCCATAATGATGATACTGTCTGAAGAAGAATTAACGAAACAGCGAACCTGATAATAACCACTTTCTTCACCACTGACGACAGAATCCCAAGCCATATCAAAACACACATTTCAAACAGAATAGAAGCCATCTCGTTAAGAGAGCCAGGAATCTTTAATGCGTTGTTGAAATTTGACTGTGTAAAAGAAAGCTGGGCCTGATAATATCCCTAATGAATTTTTAAGGCGATATGCCGAATGGATGGCAAAATATTTATTCCTGATATTTGACAAATCATTACCATGTTCTCTCCCGAGCGAATGGAAAATGGCTAAGGTAATACCAATCACAAATGAGGTAACAAAACCGACGCTTCCAATTTCCGCCCTATTTAACTAACCAGCACAACATCCAAGCAGCTTGAGGACATCATTCTAAAACAGATTATTACATATGTCGAAGAAAAACACATTCTATCAGCATTCCAGCACGGTTTTCGCAAAGGTTTGCTACAGTCACTCATCTTACGGAATTAGTACATGAAATATCTCTAGCCATTGACAATAAAAAACAGATAGATCTTATACTACTTGACTTTTCGAAAGCATTTGATTGGGTGTCACATGAAAAGCTAAGCATAAAAACTGAAGCAGTATTAGGTAAAGGCCCAATTAGTGACTGGATCAGCGCTTATCTATCGAGCCGAACACAATTTGTTGAAATTAACTGCCAAAAATCCGAAATAACCCAAGTTACATCAGGCGTGCCTCAGGGAAGTGTGCTGGCTCCAATTTTGTTCCTAATTTTTAGAAATGATCTACCTGCATCTATCGAGACTAACATATAGCATTTTGCCGATGATTGCATAGTATATAAAAATAATTGACCCAATGACCACCTTAGCCTCGAAAACGATCTGAAAACGGCATCTCAGTTGTGTATGGAGTGGCAGATTACACTAAATTTAGGCAAAAAGCCTTACTTAGAATTACGAGAAAAAACATTGCATCCGACTTTTCATACACTATCGGAGGCACCAAACTAACTCCATTTAAGCAACACAAGTATCTTGGCCTAATCATATGAGATGACCTGCGATGGGAGCCACTCGTAGATCTTATTACGTCATCAGAATTAAAAATTGCAGTGGCTTAGCTCGGCTATGCCAGGATATACGTAGAGTTAGCAAAGGTTCAGCTGATTATTCTGAGCTTTCCAGAGTGTCTAGGATTAGCTTGACTGTCATGCTTACTGCTGCTCCAATGACACACATTCGGCCACATCGTTCAGAACCGGTAGACCTGACGGCATGGCTGGGTAACGATACCCATTGGTAACGCTAAAGAGCGGAATGTTCTGCTTAACGAGAAAGTTCTTGCACGCTGTACAAACCCGCGCCACGGTTTCACCCCATCAGGCGCCGCCACTAAGCTGAACGTTTCACGCATGACACTACTTAGCGGCGTCAAGTCTTTCATGTGCCATAGTCTCACACACGTCGCACACGTATCCAAACGGATTGTTTACGAAGTCCGTCTCGAAGGTCCGAGTCGCACTGGCGCTTTCGACGGCGTCTTGTTGTTGCTGCTGCAGAGATGGTCGGGCACGTCGCTCAGCATGCTGGCGACGCCGCTTTGCTAGACGTTCCTCCCTTTCCTCCAGTGTCTCCGCAGCACGTTTAGCCTTCCTCTGTTCATTCTTCGTACGCTGTACCGCTAATTGCCAGGCAACTACTTCGGGATCCGATGACATAAGCTTCTCGGCTCTTCTGCGCCGTTGAGCAGCATTTGCGCTCTCGTTCTTCATGGCGTTACCCGCCTGCAAACGCCAGTCAGAGGCGCTATCAAGCGGCACCAGCGCATTGTCAGATGGCGACTGCACAGCGAAGGCGAATAGCTGCGCACGCCATGGCTACGACGTCGCCACTCTCGAATGCGCAGAGCAGCAGCGGCGTGTCGCGCGCAGCGGCGCCAATCTGTCTGCCCGGATACGACGCCACTCCTCCTGCTCTCCGCCACCAGCCGTGGCGAGCCGCGCGGCGATGGCGGAGAGCGTGAGATGCCGGCTCCGCACTCATCCTCGCGCGCGCGCAGCACGGCTCATGATGACCCACGCGAAACCTACTCCGGCTAGGCAAGTGTAGCTAACGCTACAAAACACTATTTTTCCTGAAAAGGCGTCTGCACTCAGCACCGCATCCAACGAAGCTACTCGCCTATAACACATTTGTCAGACCAGTACTTGGGTACGCTAACGTCGTCCGGTTTCCGTCTACAAATAACTTAATAAATAATATAGAAAACGTGCACAGAAAGGCAGTCCGGTTTATTTTTAATAAATACCGCACATCTGACTCCCCCTCGAAATTTATGCAATAATCAGGAATAGCAATCCTCCGCAACCGTGCCGAACTCGCTCGACAGAAAATGCTCTTTCAACTTCATCACAATACGCTTCGTATTGGTAGCGCTAAATACATATCTCACCCAGAAACTAGGCCCTCACGTCATAAACACCCCCAATTCCTTCAGGAATACTGTTTCAACACTGACTGCTTTAAATTTTCCTTTTTTCCGCATGCTATTAGGGTACGGAATAGCCTGCCCTCGTATATAACTGCTTGTACCAATTAAAACACATTTCTGCCCCTCTTTGAGGACCACCTCAACACACCTCAGTCATGAACTGTTTGTTCGGTAGTAATTCATGCCGTTTTGCTCTGTGTATTGCTAATACTGCTTCCTGTAATAACTTATTTTTATTACATGCAAGTGGACCGTACATGTCAAATATTATGTGTTACATTACATCTGTATTCTATGTATACACTCTAAATATCTTTTTTTTCTTTCCGTTTGCTTTTTCTCCATGACGCGTTCCTTGTAGATCCTGTATTTTGCATTCCTTAACATGAAATATATGTTTGTTTTCATGCAACTTCTTTGTATTTTAACCATGTCATGACCTAATAAAAGTACTCTTTTGAATATCTTTACTGCATGTATGCCCGTTCTGCAAAAATCTCCGCTGGGATTGTGTCACGTCTCTCGGGAGCGCTTGCAATATGTCATGGAGTTGGGAGAGTGAGCGTGGCCGGAGACCGTGGCGTCACGGCAAACTTTATATCCCACACCACGGCAAACTAAAAAATTAACACACTAAAAATTTTCAATCAGGAGTAACATGTGCAAAAGCGCCAAGCAGTACAAAAGAATACAACAAACACTTGTAAGCTCGGCTAAGTTAGAAGTGTTTGTTAGAAGTTAGAAGGCTGGCCCGAAAGTCTGGCCACTATGGCGTCACAGTCTCGCTACGCGAATCGAACGTTCTTACTTCGTGTGTGTTCGTCGCCTCGATTCAGTGCCAAAGTCGACGTTAGGCCTCGTCGTCGCAGCTGCTGTCGACGTCTTGGGGTCGTCGTCGTCGATCCGCCGCCTCGCTAGTCGTCCTCGTCGCCGATCTTCCGGCCCTTAGTCGAGAATATCTGTCTCGTTCAGTTAGGCCTAACTCCTGGCCTCCCTGGTACCACCGGGTCGAACTGCCGATGTGGCTCTCTGATGATTGTCAGTGGGTCGCCGTCGTCTTGCCGAACTGTGGGAGTGCCGTAGGTGCCCTGCGAACTGCTGTGATGGGGCTGCTGCAGCTCGGGGAGCCTCACTTGGATGACACCAAGGTCGACGGCCACCCTCCCGAGCATCTCGTGCCGCTGCCCCCAGAACGGGGCCCTGCTGCTCTCGTCGCGGGTGCGACGCTGGCTTGCACCACCTTGTTCCTCGACGACTCCACCGAATAATGACTGCTTGTTCCTCTGGGGTTCCGCACCTCAGTTCGGGTCGCGTGGCACGCGCCTTTCTCCGGCCAATGGCTTGCGTCGACGTGGCGGGGGTGCACACCATCGGGTACTTTTCCATTCCCCGCACACCATCGACGAATTGCGCTGTCCGGCAAGCGCTTCGTGCCCCTTTACTCATGACACTGGCCGCCTTTTCAAGAGTTCTTTTCCTAAAAACTGCTCGTTTCTTCCGACCGCATGCTTTGGCTTTGTCTTTCTTGCTTGTATTCCGTCCTCTTTCCTTGCTTGATTTGGGCGCACCATCACTACACCACATTGTCATGCACTTTCATTCACACTTTGTCTGCATTTCTCCTCGCATAGTTCGCACACCACCGCTATCATTGGTTCCATAGTGCACGTTTCACATCACGAAATTCACCTCAGTCACATTGCTCTACTCATGAAATCTGCTCCTACATTAAAACTTTTGTTGGGCCTAGTTGGTACATAGCATTTAGGAACAGAACTTCCGCGCAAATGAAGACGGATCACGAAGACAAGAAAGACAAGGACTGGCGCTTACTAACAACTGCTTTATTCTTCTCACAGCATCGCATATATATGCAACAACCACAATCATTGCATGTGCACGCGTAGCTTCGTATTGCATACGTAATATCTATGTTGTTACGTATGCAATACGAAGCTACGCGTGCGCATGCAATGATTGTCGTTGTGGCATACATATGCGATGCTCTGAGAAGAATAAAGCAGTTTTTAGTAAGCGCCAGTCCTTGTCTTTCTTGTCTTCGTGATCCGTCTTCATTTGCGCTGAAGTTCTGTTCCTAACTGCTCCTACATTTTGTCTTCCTTTTATGTACTCTATGTGAAAGCAGTACTCCTGCAGCATTAAACTCCATATCATTACCCTTCTATTCGTTAGCTTTGCTCTACTCAGAAATTCGAGAGGTTGATGGTCTGTTTGTACTCGAGAGGGCTTGCCAAACAGATATATGTGAATTTTTTTTATGGCCCACACCAGAGCTAGACATTCCTTCCAAATAGTGACATAGTTTTGTTCCGCGCTATTCAACTTTCGATTGGCAAAAACACCGGGTGGAGTGTTCCGTCTTTCTCTTGTAGGAGTACTACTCCTAATGCCTTATCCGAGGCATTTGTTCTTAGCACAAACTTCTTCTAAATCTCGGGAGCCAATAGTATGGGTGGACATGATAGCACCTTTTTTTAATTTCTCGAATGCTACTTCGTGCGCTTCCTCCCATTTGACTACATTACTCGCTCCCTTCCTCGTTAACTCAATCAGAGGCCCGGCGATTTCCGCATAGTGGGGAATGAACTCTTGATAAAATCCGAAAAATCCCAAGAACGACTGCACTTGTTTTTTTTGGTTTTCGGTTGCCTCACAGCTTGAATCTTATCCAGGATGTCTTCCTTGGGACTCACTTGAACTGACCCTAGTTTTTGCCCCAAAAAATCCATTTTGTCATAGTCTAACTCACATTTGGTGAGCTTGACCTTCAGCCCGGCACTTCTTATTCTCTCAAACAGCTTCTCTAATGCCTGCATATGTTGTTCCCACGTATCCGTTGCAACCAGAATATCGTCAATGTAGTGCTCCACATGAGGCATATCATGTAAAACCTTCCTCATCAACCTCGTGAATACTGCTGCAGCTGTTTTCAGTCCAAATGGCATATACTTAAATGGGAAAAATCCTCTGGAACAAGCAAAGGCTGTCTTTTCCTTCGATGATTCTTCCATGGGTATCTGCCAATACCCTTTTGACAGATCTAGTTTGGAGAAGTACCTCTTGTTTGCGACTTTCGATAGCACCACATCTATTCTTGGGATGGGTTCTGCGTGTGTCTTCAGAATGTTGTTCAGTCGCCTGAAATCTACGCATACTCTATTTGAACCGTCTGCTTGCTTTACCACTACGAGGGGTGCATTATAGGCCGACCTGATCCTTTCAATTATACCTTGCCTTAACATCTGGTCCACTTCTGTTTCGATTGCTTCCTGCATAGCAATGGGTGGAGGGTATTGCTTCACGTGTACCGGTTCTTCCGTTGAGCACTGCAACTCGCACTCCACTACCTTTGTACGCCCTGGAATATCTGAGAATACCCTACTGAATTTGCTAATTAGACCTTTCAATTCTTTTGCTTGGCTAGCCTCAAGGGAATGATTGATTGCTACTTTCTCTGCCCCCATTATCTTCCGCACCGTGTATGTGGGTACCTCCTCCTCATTTTCCTCCGCGATTACCATACAGACGCTAGCCCTCTCTTTGTTTCCTTCCTTTTCAGCCCCCTTCCTCACTTCAGACCGCTTTAACATATTAATGTGGAATACCTTTATTTGCTCATGAACCGTAATTTCGTAGTCCATCTCGTTTTTCTTTTGGGTGACCTGAATAGTCCCTTCCACTGCATGAGCACTTTGTTGTTCTCCGTGGGCAACAGTACCAAAACTTCACCTCCGGGGTTTAGGGTCCCATGAACTGCTTTGCGGTCATAATACATCTTCTGCTTTTGCTTAGCTTGTTTTAGCTCCCGATGTGCTATTTTACACGTTTCTTCCAACCTGTTTCTAAGGTCTAGCACATAGGTATACGTGCTCTTTTCTTCCACTCCAAACTCTTCCTTGGACCAAAGCTCTTTGAGAATCATTACTGGGCCTCTGACAGTCCTCCCATGCAAAATTTCAAACGGGGAAAACCCTAAGCTGGCCTGTGGTACCTTTCGATATGCAAACAAATGCGCTGGCAGGGACCTATCCCAATCCCTGGGCCTTTCTTGGCACATTCTCTTTAACATTGTTCTCAATGTCCCATTAAAGCGTTCCACCAACCCGTTGTCCATTGGGTGGTAGGGTGTGATTAGCTTCTGCTCAATGGGCATTAGTCTGTTCACTCCCTCATCATCTCCGAGGTGAAGTTTGATCCCCTATCGCTTAGCACCTCCTTCGGCACCCCATATCATGCGAACATTTCCAAGAGGGATGCAGCTTCTTGTATAGTGTCGATGGCTTTTAGGGCAATTGCATCTGGGTACCTGGTGGCTACACCCCCAAGGGTCAACACATATCTATTTTCTTTTCCTGAAACTGGGTTTATGGGACCTACAATATCAATAGCCACCCTGTCAAATGGTAGATCTACGATTGGCATCCTACCCAAAGATACCTTCCCTACTCGCCCTTTAGCCATTGTTCTTTGGCATACATCACATGATTTGACGTATCTCTTCACATCACTCTGTACTTCTATACGAAACAATTTTTCACTGATCCTTTCCAAAGTGCTTTTAATTCCCTGGCGACCGGCAATTATACTATCATGACCCAATTTCAAAACGGTTCTCTTTAATTCGTCAGGCACCATCAATTGCTGTACTGCCCGCCCGGAACTAAACACACACTTGCGGTAGACCAGCCCATTCTACTTGATGAATTGCGCTACCGTTCTACTCCTCTTCCGCCTTATGATTTCTCCTATCCTTTCCTCACAGGCTTTGATTGAGGGGTCCTTCTCTTGTAACTCCCTGAACTTTGACAGTGTTACGTCTAGCCCGTTAATAGCAGTGACATGCAGTACGTTCAAAGTCTTGGCTCTCTTACTCGCTGCCCTCGTTTGCACCGCTGCTGCTAAATCTACCCTAGTCTCCTCTCCTTCTTCAGTCTGAGAGTCTCCCTTCTGTTCTGGACTTTTCTCCGCACCACTCCAAGATGGGCCGGGATCATCTGCCTTTCTCGCCCGCGGTACATTGCCTACAATCAAATCATAAATGGGGTCTTCTACGCACCTCGCTGTCACTAGCCCTGTATAAAAGGGCGTCGATACTTGTATCCTTGCCTCTGGCAGATATTTGACGGACCTGTCGACGAAAGTTACTGCCTTTGCTTGTCCGGTCATATTCTCAGGGGACACTAAACTTCTCCTCACTAATACCGTATTGGCCCCTGTATCCCTCAATAATGTGGCTTTACGCCCTTGTACTTCTCCTTCTACTACCGGCATGTCTTGCTCATTTTGTCTTCCTTCTCTAGATCTCCTTACACATGCAGTTTTCTCTACAGTCTTAGTTCTGCATTCTTCGGCTTGTGCCCCCTTTTCCGGCACAATTGACAGGTCACCGGTGTTTCCTTGTGACTTCTTCTTGTACGGCAATTCATGGCTATATGTCCGGGCCGGTTAAACAGGAAACACCGCGTTTGTGCTCTGCGTTTGTCTAAAGGGGCCCGACTCTTCCCCTCTCCCTCTGCGGCCATATGGCTGCTATTGTTGCCTTTTTCTAAATTCCGTACCCTTTGTGCCTTCATGAACCGCTCAGCCTGCTCGGCCATCTCCTCCACCGTGTGCAACTTCCGTTCTTTCAAAAATACCGTTAATTGATTGCTGCACCGGTTTAGGAACTGTTCGCCAACCATCCTGTCGCGCACCCCTTCATACGTTTTTTCCGTCTCGGACAATTCTATCCAATGATCGAAGTAGTTGGATAGGCGACATGCAAACTGCTTGCCAGTTTCTGAATTCTCAGGCTCTCCAATAAAGTCTTTTTTACAATGTCGTTGTCCAGATACTCGTGTGCTGGCATGCGCCCAAGCACCCTTAACGCCTCTCCCACGAGACACAGACACAGAGCGTTTGCCCACTCGCTCTTCTCCCAGCCTTGCCCAATGGCAATCCTTTCGAATCGATGCAAATATGCATCGAGGTCGTCCCTTCGCTCATCGAAGGGCGCCATCAGCTTACGCGGGCAAATTTGTCTAGGCCTGGGAGTAGGCGAGTTGTCCCACGCTGACGTGGGAGTACTCGCGTTACTCGGGTCGGTGCGCGGACACGCATTCATTTCCGTTAGCTTCAACTTCACTTCTAGGGTCTCCTTCTCGCGCTCATGCTGTTTCTGCGCAAGCTCCTTCTCAAGCTCGTGCTGTTTCTGCGCAAGCTCCTTCTCACGCTCGTACTGCTCACGCGCACACTCCTTCTCACGCTCGTACTCACTTCCACGCTCTTTCTGAGCGTTCTCATAAAACTTCATCGTCTCTTCCTTATCCATTTCGCAGTCTTTGGACACAGCCGCCAATTTCTCCCAATCCATCCTTGCAACCCCCGACGATACGTGACTGGGCCCAAACGCTGGATAAATCCTGGCACAGGCTCGCACTTATTGTGTCACGTCTCTCGGGAGCGCTTGCAATGTGTGATGGAGTTGGGAGAGTGAGCGAGGCCGGATACCGTGGCGTCACGGCAAACAAACTTTATATCCCACACCACGGCAAACCAAAAAATTAACACACTAAAAATTTTCAATCAGGAGTAACATGTGCAAAAACGGCAAGAAGTACAAAAGAATACAATATACACTTCTAACTAAGCTCGGCTTTACTGGCCCGAAAGTCTGGCCACTGTGGCGTCACAATCTTGCTACGCGAATCGAACGTTCTTACTTCGTGTGTGTTCGTCGCCTCGATTCAGTGCCAAAGTCGACGTTAGGCCCGGTCGTCGCAGCTGTTGTCGACGTCTTGGGGTTGTCGTCGTCGATCCGCCGCCTCGCTAGTCGTCCTCGTCGCCGATCCTCCGGCCCTTCGTCGAGGACATCTGTGTCATCCAGTTAGGCCTAACTCCTGGCCTCCCCTTGGTGCCACCGGGTCGAACTGCCGATATGGCTCTCTGGTGATTGTCAGTGGGTCGCCGTCGTCTTGCCGAGCTGTGGGAGTGCCGTAGGTGCCCTGCGAAGTGCTGTGAAGGGGCTGCTGCAAGCTCGGGAGCCTCACTTGGATGCCACCAAGGTCGACGGCCACCCTCCCGAGAACGGGGCCCTGCTGCTCTCATCGCGGGTGCGACGCTGGCTTGCACCACCTTGCTCCTCGACGACACCACCGAACAATGACTGCTGATTCCTCTGGGGTTCCGCACCTCAGTTCGGGTCGCGTGGCGCGCGCCTTTCTCCGGCCATTGACGTGCGTCGACGTGGCGGGGGCGCACACCATCGGGTGCTTTTCCATTCCCCGCACACCATCGACGCATTGCGCTGTCCGGCACGCGCCCCGTGCCCCTTTACTTATGACAGATTGGCAGTATGTCTCAAATAAATAAAGTGAAATATATACGAAATCTGGTGTGACAAAAGATTTCTGTATGATGAACATACAAGAGGGGTGGTAACAGGAAAATCATGACATGCATGTCATGTAGGGCATGATTTGCATGCCACACTCATGGTGCGCTCCCGGCTGGGTCACTACCTTGACATACACGAAAACTGCTATTGCGTAACGTGACCCTGAAGAATGTAAATGATGGGTGGTAGCATGAAAATCATGCCATGCATGTCATGCAGGGCATTATCTACATGCCACCATCATGGTGCGCTCGCGGCGAGTTCACTAGCTTGGCATAACCAAAAGTGGTACAGCATGACGTGACTCCCTGACGAACATAAATGACAAGTGGTAACATGACAATCATGACATGCATGTCATGTTGGGCATGATTTACATGCTACGCTCATGGTGCGCTCGCGGCCTGTTAATTGGCTTGACACGCCCCAAAACTGGTATTGCGGGGCGTGACTGTGTGACGAACATAACTGACAGGTCGCAACATGACAATCATGACATGCATATCATGTAGGGCATGATTTACATGTCACTCATGGTGCGTCCGCGGCTGGTTCACTAGCTTGACATACACACGCCAAAACTGGTATTGCGTGACGTGACTGTATGACGAACATAAATGACAGATGGTAACGTGACAATCGTGACATGCATGTCCTGTAGGGTATGATTTATATGCCACACTCATGTTGCGCTCTCGGCGGATTTGCTAGCTTAACATACAACAAAACTGATATTACATGACGTGACTGTACGACGAACATAAATGATAGGTGATAACATGAAAATCGTGGCATGCAATCATCTAACATGATTTAGAAGACACGGTAATATCGCGCTTCCGGCTGTTTTGTTAACTGGATATATACGAAAATTGGTATGGCATGACATCAATACGTGACGAATATAAATGAGAGGTTATGCATTATATGTACCAGAATATACGTTTAATTATCACGCTATATACCACATTGTAAACGTCCGAAGGCGTGCATGACAAACATGCGATATATTGTGGACTAGGTGCCATGGCATGAGTGACTTCATTTGCCTCAAAGACAAACAAGGCAATGTGTACAGCTCTTCGCTGGTGGTTTCGCATTACATCGATTCCCACAGTGCGCGGGATCTACCGGATTTTTTCTCTCAAAAATAATCCGATCGCTTAAATTATTCTTCTTCCTGTGTTCCTTCGCAGTACAATATATTCTCTGGCTTTCAAAAAAATTCAAACGCTTAAAGTGCTTGCATCCTCTTGAACCGCTGGATGATTAGCGTAATATAAAGTGATTAGCAAAATACATAATCTATAGTTCCCGGTATTTGTTCCTTCAGTGCTGCACTAGGTTTGTAGTAGCTTTCGAATGAAGCTACACATAGCCTTTTTTCATAAGAGTGTTTCACAAATAACATCATAAGCTGCGAATGTTCGCACGAAGACGCACATGTTGGGTGTGCTTGCGAGACCAAAACCAAGATCACCCACAAACGGACTACTTGGGGTAGTAACACATGTGCAGAAGTGCCGCCGTCGTAGCTTTGGCAGTGCTGCCGCACAGAGCTGTCGCGAGGACCTTATCTGAAGGAGAGGGACGCTATAGAATTGTGGCGAATTTGGCCTGTTGGTTGATAATCTTAAACACTTCGCAGCGCAGGGAAAACATACACAAAAAAACGACACCAGACAACATACAAGCGCTAAATATCAACAAAGGTTAATTGAACATCACGCGTATATATACCGAGCTGAGCACCGTCGCACATGCGCACACTACTTTCTCAGAGAGTACAACTCTTTATCTTAAAGGTGTACAGAGGGGGAGCTAACATATGCTGCACCCAATGAAGATATTTTTTCTGCCTCTATACTCTCGCGAGTGAGCCTATCACTATTTTTGCTGACGACAGTACACTGCGAAAAGAGGTTCACAGCCACAAGACCCGCAATGCACTGCCAACCAGCCGTCACGTGCCGTTTTCTTTACATTTTGCGCATGCTCTTTCAAACGTTTATTTAGACATCGCCCTGTCTGCCCTATGTATTGTTTACCACAAGACAGCGGAATACTGTAAACTACATTGGTAGCGCAGGCAACAAATGAACCTTTGTGCTGCTTTTTGCAGCTTCGTTGAACACGAGAGCTCGAGAGTTTAAAGAGCTTCTGTGGTGCGGAAAACACAATTTTTACTTTTGAGCGAATAGCAATTTTCTTCATATTTTGGGACAGCTTGTGAATATACGGCATAACAGCCACTTTTTGATGCGCATCGGTTGATGCACCCTGTGAACGATTGTTCTGCATGCGCCTTTTTCGGAGCAAGGCTACCGCAACTTAGCACTGTACATGCAGAGGGTAGCCAGCCTGTAACAACCACTCGGATTGGAAGCGAATGCTTGAGTACATCTCGTGAGGGCAAGACTTCTTCACTGCATTCAAAAAACATACACTGACGATGCCCCTCTTGACCAGTTTGGAATGCGCTGACGCATCGGCAAAATAGGCTTCTTATTTTGCGGTTCATAACACCAGGAGGTTTTGTCAGGTTGAAAAGGAATCGTAACGTCAAGGAACTTGAGAGTACTGTTAGTAGGCAGCTCATATGTCAATTCAAGGGATCTAAACAATCTTTAAAAGTCTTCAGAACTTCATGCGCATATTCCGGCACCGTACTCAAACCCTTCTCAATGAACACAATGTAATCATCAACGTACCGACAAATGTATGGACACTGTCGTTCCCTGCAGACGATTCAACACTACTCTGTCTAATCTGGGCAGAAATAAATCTATTTTGCCGTATGCGTCAGCGCATTCCAAACTGGTCAAGAGGGGCAATTCGCACGGTGTACTGTCATAAGTTAAAGTAGCGATAGGCTCACTCGCGAGATTACAGAAGCAGAAAAAATATCTTCATTGGGTGCAGCATGTGTTAGCACCCCCTCTGTAGACCTTTCAGATAAAGAGTTGTACTTTCTGAGAAAGTAGTGTGCGCATGTGCGACGGTGCTGAGCACGTTATATACACGCATGTGATGTTCAAAAAACGTTTGTTGGTAGTTAGCAATTGTATGTTGTCTGTTGTCGTTTTCTTTGCGTCTGTTTTGCCTGCGCTGCGAAGTGTTTAGGATGCTATAGCCTGTGGCAGCACCCGACAGGGGCTCCACCTGCAGCGTATGAATGCCAGCTGCGTTTTGTCGTCTTTTGTTCAACGTCGACTGTGTTCTTTCTTTTTTACAGCGTCTACTGTGTTCTGCAATCTACGTTACAATAACGTTGAAATTGAACACCAGCTCTATACATTAGTCACATTACGTAGCACTGCTGAGCTCAACGACGCGCGATCTATTGCTGGCTACGGTGGCTGTATTTCGATATGAGAAAATGCAAGTCATGTGTACATAGCTTTACATCGGAAGTTCAGGGGAAGGTGGAAGCTTGAAAGGATGAAACGTTTGGAAACACGGCGGGTTGCTGGAACAAATCTTTCGACAAGCAGTCTTGTCTTCTTCAAGGCTACAACTGCGTTTGCTTTCACCCCAAGCAGTCAGAATCAATCTAAAGTCGGCCACTAATATCGTGGTTAGGACGTGAATCGTCAGAAATTGTTAATTGCATTAAGAAACGAACAACCCGACAGTCAGGGGAATCAAGAAGCTTTCCGGCATTAGTTGTGTCTTGTGAGACAGTTTGCAAACTACGCTCGAAAATGTTTTGCGTTAATCAAATTTGCTTCAATTATAGAGGTTTTCCAAAAGATATACGAAAGCTTTAGAAGCCAGTTCTCAATATGATTAGCCTTTACACATAAGTTCTATAGGATCCTTCAAATTATTTTCAGCTAATAAATAAGTTATATATGTTGCGAGCATTTCTTGCAGCACAAGTTCATCATGGCCGTTTACGTCCACATGATAAGTGAGATTGCGCTAATTGTATGTCGTAATGTTTCAAATAGCGGACAAACGTTCAAATAGCAGAGAAACGTCCAAAGTTTGTTTGAGTGCACCTAGTTATGCAGTACTGAGACTGTGCTTATGCAGCACAGAGACTGCGCTCACGGCTGAACGGTTGTTAGGTGTTATATGCTAACACCGACAAATATGTACAACGCGTGCCTGAAGCTTATTTTCTAAGAATTCTGTTTCTTGAATCTGTAAGCACTCCCCTTGTATCTTTATTTATTTAGCATTAATTATCGCTGTCTGCTTTGCAGAATATTTTTCTCAGTTATATTGCCTTCATCACATTTCGTCTCAGCAGTTCAATACCCAGTTCTGCCAAAAAAGGTAGTTGTAGAAGGCGTGTCCAAGCTATAATGAGGAACAGAACAAGCCTCAAATATTTTCCTCCGCCTACAACATACATACCTGATACTTATGGGTTGCGCTCACGGCCGTGAATTAAGAACACTTGCCTATCCTGTCGACACAGCAGAATATTTCTTATTTGCCACGCACTCAAGGTGAAATTGCATGGCGACAAATATCCAGCACTGTACACATCCGCGATTATTTACGCAACAAATTAAGCAAAACTACTCTTACTGCGCCGACTATCTGCCTGCGTTGCGCCCATTTCATTTTCAATTCCGCACCGTGCACTCCAAGATCAACACGACCGGTAAAGCGCCCGCATAGCTAGCAGGAGACCGTAATGACAGGATAAGACCCTCGTCCGAAAGCTACGCTATTAAATTCGGACTTCACAATGCAATGAGAGCAACGTTCGTTCAGCGATATCCGTGTTGAGTTTTATGCTAACATTTGGCAGATTTCAGCGAGATTACACACGAGGTGAAAGGTTTCGATATGTACGATTGTTTTGTTTGGACCTGACTATAAACATTGATTGTATCAGCTTGGGCACATCCACATAAACGATGCAAGCTTTTCTTGATTGACGTTGTTCTTGCCAGTCGAAGGTTTTTCGTCCTCGGGCGATAACTACACACACACACCGCGATTTAGCAATGAACGCTGCTTTATCTCTGTTGGAGTTTCTTTATTCTCTGTGTGGTTTAGCAATGACGATAAACAAAATAACACAAGGAGCGAGTAGCAGGACTCGCGCGAACTAGCGAAACTGTCTTTTGTGTAATGATGACGACGGCTGTACTCGCAACCAGGGCTGGGCAGAGATACTCGGAAAAGTATTCCGGAATACAGATATCGAAATACATGGGCTGGAAGCCTAAAATACAGATACTGAGATACATTTGCCTTTAACGTAATGGGATATTTCGGAGATACTTTCGCAGTAAGAAGAAAAAAGTATTCCGGAATACAGATACAGCAATGCAGATACTGGAATACTTTTTTCCTATCAAGGATGCTCATACTCTGCAAAGACATTTATAAATGCAGCCTAATGTTGTAAGTTGCAGCGCATTGATACTTTCAGTTCATTTATTTATTTATTACATTACCCTCAGTGCCACTAACACATTAAACAGGGGGGTTACAAAGTACATAATTAGTAATAATGACATAATTACACCTATCAATTACAATAAAAAGTACACTATTTCACAGCAAGAGTAACAAGCATTAGACCCCGAAACCGACATACTTCGTGAAAACAAACTGAGCTATGCTAGAAACAGCACAGTTTAAGAAAATCACTTGAGTCACTAATGAACACCAGTGCATTGAAAAAAACTATTCATTTATTTTGCACATAAGATGTGTGTTGCTGAGAAGCTTGCTGTGCGAGCATCTCAAATAGGCTGTCTTCTAGACAGTGTCAGTTCGGCCTCAGCATAACACTTGCGAAATCTCTGAGTCTCTCTATACCGCTGCAGACGAGCACATATTCGTGTCATAGTGACTAAATACCGCCTTCATAGCCGGGTAGCCCTGCAGCGTGGCGATATCTCTTCTCGGGTCATCTAGATACTGAAACACTTCTGTCCTCACGTGGGTTGTTCTGAACGTTCAGAAACCGAAGTCGGTCCCCATCTTCGGAATGCCAACCGGGACAGACGGCTGAGGATTTCGCTGCCCATATAGGCCGGCCCTAATTAACTACGCGCAATGGATCCCAATACGTCAAAACTGCACAATTCAAACATTGGCTTCCTAAAATCACTTTGTTTGGGGATGAGAGGGTTTAAGTCCTCCCAAGTCGCTCCTGCCATCTCTCTAAAGAGGCATGGAAACAGGGACAGCTGCTCAGAGCGCCCCATCACAAACTACAGCAAGCACTCGTCGCCTGGGCGGAAAGGGTCACTCTTCGATAAAGCTGTCACCGCCACCGACGCTACCAGCACCCATTTCAGCAAGCCGCAACAGGCGAAGTCGGCTCCGGCGGTGGGGGAGCCTGGTACAAAGACCGTTTCACGCTTGTGATCAATTAGGAACGCACCCCGACACGCCGGAGAGGTGGCTCAAAGCGCGACAAAGAGCTCTTCTAGTCACTTCCGCCGCGACAACAGTAACTGCTTTTCGAAGTGTCGCCGCTTTGAGAACTGGACGCACGCGAAGCATTCCAAAGCCTCTGGTCCAAGGCGGTATCCGCGCGGGGGGTCACGAAGTAGTCGCTTGTCACCGGAAAAAAATTAGGCGTGCTGCACTGGCCTTGAGAGACAGCGACTTTGTCGGCAGAGGCCGACAACACTGCCTCCGCGATTCTGCCGTCTGTGGCGTCGCGTGCTTTGCCACATGGACAATTCTGTGCATGAGGGGAACCCATCGCCGCCCTTTCTGTCGGCGACCGGCGGCGCGCCTTTGCTTGTCTTGGCACAGAAACAAACAATAAAAACCCTTCGTTCCCTCCATCGAAACACGCCTCAACTCATTTCCGACAAAAAAATGTAACGAGATGCTCGTGTCGTGCATAGTATCGCAATAGAAACGATACATCGTGAAGGTATTTCACTACTGAGATACAAATACATTTTTCAAATGTATTTCGATACAGAAATACAGGTACTCAAAAGTATCTCTGAAATACTATCGCGATACTCTTGTATCGCCGCAATACTGCCCAGCCCTGCTCGCAACGCTACCTGTCATCACGCAATTGCAGTTCACATACCCGACGCTACCCTTATTTTTGTTGTGTACTCAAAAGTACAGTTTCAATTCTCTAAGGTGGGCATAGTGTTTTCTGCTGCAACAGACTGGAAGCGCTTGGCGTAACAAAGACAAGCAAGCACTATTGGATGGAGTATCTGTGCAAATTATCCGTGGGAGGGACAGCGGTTGGTGGAATAGAGCTGGCGTTTTTTCTTAGCTTCTAAGCGAGTATAGTGTCGGGCATAGGTAGAAATGCTGCAGTCGGTGAAGCCATTTTATTGGATTCTGTCATGTTCTTCAAGTGTTCTTGAATAGCGGCTTTGCAGACATCGTGAAATCAATACTACATGGTTACTGCAGTATATAAATCATATGTTCCTACTTGTGGTAAATTACTTTTTAATTATTCAAGTTATAACTAGGGGTGTGCGAATATCAATTTTTTCGAATACGGATCGAATTCGAATATGTACCTTCGAATATCGAATCGAATATTGAATATCAAAGGAACAATGCATCCACAGTAACAATATTTTACTTAACTTGTAGCTATTTGAAAAAAAAAGTCACAGTTTCGCCGCAACGGCGAAGCAATGATTGCGATAGCAATAAATTGTAATGTAACGCGAAGAACGGAAAGCAGCTCGAAATTACCAGCGCATCGCTTGAGCCCAAAGGACGCACGAAAAGAACGCACACAGGACGAGCGCGAACTAATGCGTCACAGCTCGACACTTGGAGCGCACTGATCAAACATAAAGCTGGACGCACGAAACAAACGAACAGGTACACGCAAGACGAGCGCGAACTAATTATCACAGTTGTTACTTATTTCTGTTTCTCCTTTCGCAAACGCGGCCGCTGCAGCGAGCGAAGCGAAGCACCCCACCGGCCGCCCCTTCTTTCCTCGAGATAAGCGCACGAAAGCGACGACGCCCTGTAGAGCGAACAGCAACGGCGTTCGCAGGGGCGGGGCGACGATCTTCAAAGCGCGCAACACGCGCGCACGTCGCGCCATCTATGTGGCCATTAAGAAAGCATGCTGAATTACATGGTGTATATAAATAGCTCGCCGTTCGCAGGCTGAGAGGCGGTGCTGTCGTGGCCTAACGTCTGACGCGGCGGGCTGCAAAGCGAGAGGTCGCCCGTTCGATTCCGCGCGTCGGAAAGAATTTCTTAATTATTTTTCTTTGTGGCCTTTCTATATATATACATACTTATACATATACGGTGAATGACGGCGACGGGGACGGACATTTTCCAGCCGAGACTGCCCATATAATTGCTATCGCAATAAAACATTAACAACCTGATTGGCAACGCAACATATACTGCTATCTCCAGAACACAATGTCCAGGCTAACACAATGCACATCACAACACAAGCAAATGTCAGGGCAGAATGAAAGTAATGACTAGATGTTATCATGAAGAAATATGCGTTGCTCCACATGATCAGGCATCAGGCACTCCCTTCTAACAGAGACAACCACCCTCCCCCACCCCCCACGTGCCACTAAAAAGGCACGCTCGCTTGGAACAGAAGTGGCTGGTATAGGGAGGTACATGGGGCAAAGCTTTGCAGACTGGGGTATCTGAAGGTGCCTACAGTCCGCCACCAGTCACATGGGTCACTGTCTTTCTTCAGAAGTGCTCCCGCATAGTGAACGAGTGGTTTTGAGGCACGTTACGGCCGCATAATATTGGAAATGTATGGGTACATTATCGCCAACAGCGCTGCACGTGGGAGATGCACCAACAATAAATCATACGTAATGTGGCGCTCGTCGCAGGCAGATATCGTGGCTCCGTGTACTTACGATGTTTATCGCTCCTCTCGGAAACGTTTTTAGCTATACGAACGCAGCAGATTATGCATGATAATCGAATCGCATATTCGAATTTTTCGAATATTCGAAGTTATCGAATATTCAAACTTTTCCAATACACGATTTTCTAATCAAATACGACAATTTCGAATGTAATATTCGACGAATATTCGAAACTTTCGAATATTCGCACACCTCTAGTTAAAACTTTAAATACAGGGTGTTGAAACTACACAGGTACTATGACATAAGCCGAGAGTGCTGGATCAATTACCGGAAGTCAAAGAGTACTTTTAGGCAGAACGAACGCTTATTTTTTTTTTATTTTACGGAGGAAGCTGTTGTGAGATCACAACCACAGCCAATTTTCGTAGCTTGGTTGTCTGCTGCCGTTGCCCCCGGTGTCCGTAAGAGATGCCACGCACAATGAAAAAGAAAGGCAAGGTTCCAGAGTATTTGTACTCCAACACTCCAAGTCGCAGTCGAGTATTCTACGACAAAGCCATGGCTGTGCTTGAAACGCCTTCATAAAACGGCACTATATACATATCATGTCGGGCAAGGAATCATGTTAATAGAAGTAATTAAGCGTGGTTGGAGAGCAAAATACGACGAAGTGTCATTCAATGCCAAATGCGCAAGGGGTAGTGGGTTTAAACGTTCCCAAACATAACATAGGACTCAGCTATAATTTTGAATTGCCATGAGCGACCGCATCAACGAAATGCACATGTCTTAGAGACCTGAGGTGCATACCATGCTTGACTGCATAAAGATGAATAATTACAGATTGGGTACTTCCATATTATTGACACCGTGAAATTATGAGGAGTTGTAGTTTAGTGGGCACCTTGCAACTGCATTTGCAGGAGTCATTGTTCCATAGAGTATGCAGCGGGCCTCTGCTCCAACTTTCGCTATGAATGTGCTGCGTGTTCCGCGCAGGCCTGGCGCTTTTAACACGAACGTGTTTTATGTCGGGGTCTATCAAGACTTCAGTGACATAATTCCGTCACCGAAATGCCGTGGAAACAATGCACACGATTAAATGGCAAGGAAAGCAATTCCGTCATTGGGAGTCGAACCCACGACCTCTCGGTCCGCGACAACAGATGCGCGGCAATCTATCCACTGAGCCACGGTCATACACTCGAAGGCTTTACAAACGCACCTTTTATATATAACACCGTCCACTCACAGTCCTCTTGGTTGATAGGTATTGCCACCCTCTTCGAGCTATAAAGTGAAGTAATGCATCATGAATGTAACCTCCGCGATTGGTTCCTTCAAGACGTCGTTGCTACACGCCAGTCCGAACGGAAGCGTTTCCAAAAGAAGTGCAATTTTATCGACATCGGAACGCACCGTCAGGTGGCGACCTCAGCCCGAGCGTCCTAAGGATTTGAGAGCGCCCACCTCGCTCATAGCATCCATCCATACCAAAAAATTTGACCATCTCCTACTAAAGGGAAACGTGGGGATGCGAAGGAGCGCATGGGTCGACCTAAAGTTCCGTTCATCACGGGCACCTTGCCCGATTTAATGCGTCCTTGCATGTGGAGCACAGCATGAATTCACTGTAGTTGCTTCTCCGCATCTGGCATTCGAAGAAAAATAAACCCAATACCCAAGATCCCACCCATCGGCTACGCATTATGCTGGCCAGGCAAGAAACACCGGAAGATACTATTGTACGCATCCTGGTCATGTGGATACAGTCGAACCGTCAGGGCAGCTACACTCTCAGCACCCTTCGCACCACCACTCTACAGGCCTCTCGTATGATAGCGCGAGTGACCACTCGTCACCACGGTATGCGAGAGGAAGATACACTAAAACTCGTCCGCAGCCTCGTCGTTAGCAGTGTGACCTACATCCTTCCTTATCCGCGTCTCACTAAAGCGGAGGTAGAACAGATAGACGCTATGTTACGACGGGTGTACAAGGCAGCCCTTAAGCTCCCTCTAGGAACCTCTAACAAGGAACTTTTAGGCCTCGGCGTTCACAACACATTTGAAGAGTTATGGGAAGCGCACCTGGCCACCCAACTCTCCCGGCTCGCGCAGACTTCTACCGGCAGAGACCTACCACGGCGCCTTGAGCATATGGGCCTCCATCGACATATCGCTAAACAACAACCTGTTGCATCAAACCTCCAAGCAGACTACAAGGTTGCCCCCATACCCCGTAATATGGATCACGTCACACGTCATTTTGCCTGGGTTACGCCAAGCTAGGACAGCATACGGCAGCCCGGGCCTCTAAAGTGCTCTGTACGTATCATCATCAAGGCGGTCGAAGAAGAAGACGAAGAAGACTTCTCCTTGGCGCGAGCTCAATATGTTACAGGTGACTATGGTAGATTTTAGAAAGCGGATGGTCGCCAATGGAACCACGGACAAACCCCAGCGCAAAAGCTGCTTCGCATCTGAAATAGCCATGCGACGCGCGCCTGCCTCGCCTGGAGCTTGGATGTAACACCGCGTTCCCCGCTTACGCTCGCCGCGAGAAAAATCGCGGCCGGGTAGCACGGGAGTCACGACGCGCGTTGCGTTTCTCGCTAGCCGGGCCGTGGTATTCAATAAACCTGTAACATCGCGCGAGCAGGCGACCTTTGCGCAAGTTCTGCATCCAATCAGTGACGCTCTTCTGGCTGTCACACCGCTTTCTCTGATTCTACTCTCACCGTTACTTATAGAGCTAAAATACAAGGGTTTGTTTAATCATTCATCATTGACGTTACTCGCCGGGATGGAGATGTATCCCCAAGCGTCAACATGCGTGCATCAACGTTAAACGGTGCGATAGCTGTCAAACGCCAAAAGACATTGTGCAAGCTATCTCATATCAATGTCCAGTAGACATTCAACTACTTCTGTAAGGACACGTTTTACTTTCGTTTTATACCGATTCCTATGACACTTAAATCAACCATGTTTGTTTTTCATTCCGCGTTGTCATGAGGTTATCAGTAAACGATCAAATATTTAGAGGTGTTGTAATAGGGTAATAAACTGGTGTTGCTCTATTTGCAAGTTTACTGGACGCTCTTAGACTCTGCATTAGACTACAATATCATTTCGCTGTGATTTGGAAGTGAATGGTGAGGCAATATTAGCCATAAAAATGCTCTGTTTATTTGAGTTTCGTTATGTTTTCAGGAACTACAAGAAGCCATGGGTCTTTCTTCAAGCGTATTCTGGATCGGCCATTTTCTTTCCGCCTGGTTTATCTCTGGAATTGAAGCCGCGTTTGCGATACTGGTTACCATGGTTATCCCGGAAACTTATCGCCCGGAGGCAAAATACGAGGATCCAACGGAGAGTAAAAAAGACCGAGAAGCTAAGCAAAAGTCGTTCGACAATGTTTACAATCGGGTCTACCAGAAGGTCCCCGAAAGCACTAAATATCTTCAAAATGCTGATATATTTCTCGTGGTGGCGTGCTTTGCTACCTTCGTGACATGCCACACGCTGTTGGCACTTGTCATTGCCTGCGCTTTCCCACTTGGTGAGTCAATTCGTTTTTTACGGTTTAAGACAGTGAAAGCTAGGCAACGTTTAAAAAGTTAATTGACACTAACTGTCGCAAGCATGCCCCTAAAACCGACTTTTAATGCAACCATCACGTGACAATCATGGCGTTATTTTTCAAGCAGGCACACACTCCGCATGACCGCTTACAAACTGCATAGAACCAACTTGTTTGTCATTTTGAACTCAGTTCGCTAATCGATATTGAGGTGTCTCACTAAAACGTCTGTGATGGTTCTGAAGAATTAAAGAATTAAAGTCGTCTAGATTGCGTTCGGGATCACTACTTTTTTTTCACCTTATATATCGTATATAGATATTAAAACAGGTTGGGCGAGCTCGCACGCTAAAATACTTGAGTGAACATGCAGCATGTCACACACACAAGACGGAGACACTATTATACACGATCGTTGACTTACAAGTCACACGTTATTGCGTGTGCAAACATACTCAACAATTAGGTCACATTTGCGCGCCTCATCAACAACAGAGCTCGGGAAACAAGCCAGTCAACAGTCCTCTTTCAATTTGATTTTGTGTGATAGAGGTGTAGCGTACACGGAAGGCATAATCTACGTGCATGTGATAAGCGTCGACTATCTCTCAGTAATATAATTGTTTAGGTATGACGTGCCAAAACTACGATATCGCTATGAGAAACGCCGTAGTCGAGGGCTCCGGTAATGTCGACCACCTGGGGTTCTTTAACGTTTACTGATACCTAAGTACACGAGCCTCGAGCATTTTCGCCTCCACCGTAAAAACACCCTCCGCGGCCGGGATTCGATCCCGCCACCTGCGGGTAAGCAGTCAAGCACCATAGCCACTACACCACCGTGGCCGGTTGTCTATCTCTCAGCTTATCTGATTTCTATTGTCAGCAAACCGCGGTTTTCTGAAACAGGGCTTCGCATCGAAAGCGTCAAAAATCTGGAAGCAAGTTAGTGCTAGTGAAATTTCGGACCTCACCGTGGTGCTATCAAATCCGAACACTTAAGCAGCGAGCAGTCAGCGCACAGTACACCACACCGCAAAGATGTCGGTATAGCGTATACAACGCCTATGGAGCGCAGGACAAACTACGGCGTGAGCTTCATGTGACATGAGGTTGTAGCTGTCTGCCCGGATTTGCTTCTCAGATTGAACAACCTACTAAAATGGTTGCTTGCCGAAAATACAACGTGAATCTAACATTTAGTCGCAATCTTCCTAGACCATGAGCCATCAGGTGCGTATATGCGGCAACTGCATTTCGTGTCTGTCGCTGGGAAGGATTCTGTAGTAGGATTGATAGGCGGACGAGTTGGAACTTACCCTTCTTTGCGCAGCGCACGAACTTGACAAGGACACAAGAGAAGAGGACGGGACAAGCGCTGATCTTCAACTGAAAGATTTTATTTGAAAAAACAAATATATATATACAGAAACACACGTGCCACGCAAGATTACACTCGATTTGATGCCACCCAAAAAAACAACATCAACCTCATATTGACCCGCAAGTTTCTTTAATCTATGCGAAATGGAATGTACATACGGAATCACAGTAAACCGTTCTCGGTCGCATTGTGAAGTTGGTATCTAGTTGTCAGATTGCGCATTAGATTTTATTCTCTTTAGCAAACGCTCAGAGGTAGTTGCCAGAAAAGAAGTGGGGAAGCCGGCTGCCATTAGCCGATCACACTTCTTTTCTGGCAACTACCTCTGAGCATTTGCTAAAGAGAATAAAATCTAATGCGCAATCTGATAACCAGATACCAACTTCACAATGCGACCGAAAACGGTTTGCTGTGATTCCGTATGTACATTCCATTTCGCATAGATTAAAGAAACTTGTGGGTCAATATGAGGTTGATGTTGTTTTTTCGGGTGGCATCAAATTGGGCAGCCTGTGTGGCAATATTGAAAGACGCGCAAATGGGGTTGCAAGGGCAGGTGATAATGCCTGCTCAATCAGACATGTTAAGAAGTACACCGCGTGTTCAGAGGGGGTGGTATATAAGATTCCTTGTACCTGCGGGCCTGTCTACATCGGACAGACTGCCAGATGTATTAATGTTCGGCTGCGCGAGCATGCGAATTGTTTGAAGGGGGGAGTTTCGTCTCACCTCGCCAGCCACTGCCGGGATTGCGGGTGCATGCCTTCGTTTGAGCAAACGTCCATCATCACTCGTCATCATCATCAACGCACATGTGAGATTTCAGAGGCGTACCACATGGCTATGTGCGATAGTGTTTGTATAAGTCAGCCATCAGTCTCATTATCGGAACAGGAAATCTGTTTCATTGATCGAGTGTAATCTTGCATGGCACGTGTGTTTCTGTATATCTATATCTATATATATATATATATATATATATATATATATATATATATATATATATATATATATATATATATATATATTTGTTTTTTCAAATAAAATCTTTCAGTTGAAGATCAGCGCTTGTCCCGTCCTCTTCTCGTGTGTCCTTGTCATGTTCTTGCGCTGCGCAAAGATGGAAGGATTCTTTTCTTTTGAACTACTTCACACACGGAAATGTCGCCTTAGGAAATCTAGCTCTTTGCGCCTGCCTAGCTGCCGCGAATTACAATCCTTGATCGTGCAAAGCAGTAATAAGCGGCCGATCGGAGATCTTTGTTCGTTCTAGGTAACATCACATAAATGTCGTTCGCCAACGTTATGACAACGCGAGGGAGCTGGTAGCCAACGGGCCAACGCACGAGCGGCGAGCTTGTCAACTGACTGTCCAGTCGAGCGGCGCGTGTTCGCTCGAGCGTGCTTTTCACGTCTTTTTTGTAGTTGACATCGTGCTCACTTCGAAGAAACTGGACAGTGCATGTTGTCGCATTGACGTCATAAAATGGCTTTGCACCACGGGTCACGTGGCCGGCGTGGCTTGGGCCGACCGAGCGCTCCCAAAGTACATGTTTGTTCGGATTAACGATCTTCAATCTGTATGTAGTCTAGAACAGGCGATGATTCCTGAGGCGGCAATTATTTTCGTTTGTAAATTGCTCTAAAGGAGCTTGAGAAAGGCAATGTCTCTCAGGAAAAGAAAGAAAAAGACAAAATATTTGTTGTTATGTCGTATGCACGCCGGATGGCACACGGTCTGTACAATACTACTAATATATATCCCGCATGACTTTTGTTTCTGCTGTGGAACCATTTAGGCTGGCTGATCATTCTGATAAATTTACCCGGGTAGGTGTCAACGACCTCATGTCCGTTCAAGCCCACGTGGAATTTTGTCCCGTTCTCCGTAGGAGTAGTCTACGCTATACCGCCACCATCCGGAGTGCACTGGTTGCTGCCTAAATGTTTGCCTTAAAGAGCACCACACTGGTGTCACAACTTCCACTAGAACATTGCCCATTGCTGACGCCGCCATTGCGAACCTCTATTTCGGCAAACGCGTTGTTGTAGGTTATAGAAATCGAACACGCCGAGATATTGTCAAGGCATATCATGGTCATGGAGATTCTGCCTCATGTTTTAGACAGACATCTACAGCACTACGTCAGAAAGAAGCAAAGTTCTCCAGCGAAACTAGTTATGAGCCTACTTTAGCGCAAGCTTCAGAAACAATGGGTGAAACATTGCCACACACAAGAGCGTTTGTTTGTGTCACAATGTATCTTCCTTTGTCTCTGAAGTACGCGCTAAAGTAGTATGAACGTATTACCAACTAGCCCACACATTGTGAGTTATGAGCTGCAGATTTCAGTGGCGGTGTTGCCGTGGAGCAGGGAACCGTGGCCCCGGAAGGTACGGCTAACCAAAAGCGAACAGGACCAAGTAGATGCAATGCCTTCGCAAGGCCTACAAGGCGGCACTGAAGCTACCACCGAGCACTCCCACAAGCAAGCTCCTCGCATTGGGTCTTCACAACACCTGTTCAGAACTTTGCGAAGCTCAACTAACCACGCAGCTGCAGCGGCTTACGCTAACACCAACAGGCCGCGACCTTCTCCTACGCCTCGGCTATATCAGCCAGCTTCAGGACGTTGCTCGCCGCAAGTCCATTCCCGACCACCTTCGTACCACGTATAAAGTCGCCCCCATCCCCCGTAACATGGATCCAAGATTGCATCAAGGCCGCCGGGAAGCCAGAGTGGAAGCCCTCGAACGAGAGCATGGGCACAAGAACACCACGTATTATGTTGACGCCGCCAACTACGATCTCGCGAACACCAAGGCAGTCGCCACAGTCGTGGACCACACATTCAAAGAACGTACCAGTGCTTCCGTGCGGTGCCACAACATCACTGAGGCTGAAGAAACGGCCATCGCGCTCGCTCTCGCCCTCGGTTACAGACATCAACGATCGCTCACTGTTCTGACGGACTCTCAAGCGGCTTACCGCAACTATCCTAAAGGGCGCATCAGCCAACCCGCCCTCCATACCCTCCTGAACGCTACAGACACTGGCGAGCATTTCAGTACACACACCCCCCGGATTTGGCATCGGATCATCCCGGGTCACATGGGGCTGGAGGGAAACCAGGCAGCGGATAGGGTAGCTCGAGGGTATGCGAGCCGAGCACCTTGCAACTCCGCTTCTGAGGAGCCCGTTCCTTGCGACTACTCCTAAACCATTACAGAGGACTCAGGCAAACTTCTCCTTACCACATCGAACAATAAATAAAGAAGAATCGCTCAGCTTGAGGCAAATTCAAACCGGCACGCTTCCAAATTTGCACACCCTCAGTAAAATGCATCCTACTGCATACTCTTCTCACTGCCCATGGTGCCCAGCAAAAGCTACCCTGTACCACGTTACGTGGGAATGCCAGGCCATTACAGCCTTACCCCCGATACAAAATCCCACAGCGGAGCGATGGGAACAGCTGCTGGCCAGCGAGAACCTGGATGATCAACTGAGTCTAATTGACCGGGCCCGTAGAGCGGCTGCTGCGAGCGGAGCCCTGGACTGAGACCCCCCCCCCCCACCGCAAGTCAAGTACCGCCGCATACACAGAGCTTCTCCGCAGAGATTCTGTTAATAAATGTTTTCACCACCACCACACCAGTCAAATGCGTACTTGTATGCGTGTCGTGTTCCAGTGACTAATCTCTCAATCGTGGGATTGTCGACCGCCAGCCTTTTCCGCTATGGCAATATGATCATTTATCAAGGTGACTTGCCATTTCTTTGTTCCCTGCATATGAACGCATGATCACAGTTGTTGCCTGCAGCAACTGAAATGTGGCGCTGCTAAAGACGTATTTTAAGTATGACGGAGAATGCAATCGAGGAAGAGCTAATACTTGAGAATTTCAACTGGAAAAAAAGGCCGAACTTAAAATTCGAAAGCGCACTGCCCCGTGATTAAGGGTTGCCGTCAGCCTCATTAATGAACTAGGACATAACACCAAAGACGCACTGTTTAAAGCCGAAGAAAAATGCTTACCGGAGAGGCAAAGACCGGAGAGTTGGCGAAAAATTACAAATAACATAATCTGTAAAGGGAAATGAGAAAAGAAGAATATTCGCTCGTATAGACCACTAACCATTACATCGGTACAATACAGGCTGGCTATGCAGGCAGTAACAATAAAAAAGAGAAACGTAGGCAGAACAGAACGATATCTTAAGAGAACATCAGCATGATTTTCGAATCGACAGGCGGTTAGAGGTTAAGCGTTTAGTTCTTACTCAGTGTATAGATAGATCTAAAATAGAAAACATACCCTTGTACGTGGCTTTTCTTGACATCACTGGGGCGTACGACAACGTTAATCAGGAAACTTTTTGGGACATATTGAAAGTAGTGGGCATAGGCGACGACTATATACAGCTTTTGAGGGAGACATGACGAGAAAATAGAGTTTGCATTGAATGGGAAGGAAAAAGTAGCAAATAGAATTTGGATATTAGCAAGGGGTTGAGACAGAGATGATCTTTGTTCCCGCTGTTATTCATGCTGTACACGGTTAGGATGGAAAAGGCGCTAGTAAGTAGCAACATTGCTTTTAATCTTTCACACAAACAGGGCAGCGTGGTGATTCAGCAGAAGCTTTCAGGTTTATTTTATGTGGACGATATTGTCTTATTCGCGGACAGTCGAGATGATATACAGCGGCTGACGTATATGTGCGGAATGGAAGGTAAAGCTCTAGGACTACGATTCAGAGTGACAAAATGTGGATTGATGGTATTGAGTGATTCCAATGATCAGGGGGTGTCAGTACAGGGCCAAGAAATAGCGAGGGTAAGCGATAATAATATTATCTGGGGTTTAACGTCCCAAAACCACGATATCATTATCAGAGACGCCGTAGTGGAAGGCTCCGGGAATTTCGACCACCTGGGGTTATTTAACGTGCACCTAAATCTAACAACACTGGCTTCAAATATTGTCGCCTTCATCGAAAATGCAGCCGCCGCGGCCGGGATTCGATCCCGCGACCTGCGGGTCAGCAGTCGAGCGCCATAACCACTCGACCACTATTATGGTCGTACTGAGCGTTATGGTTATGCCGGCGCTTACATTTGGGAACTCAGTAGTGTGCATGAGGTCAGAGGTGCAATCGGGAATGCATGTAAATCAAACGGCTGTCGGACGCCTTTGCATTGGGCGCTCACAGGAAGACGAGAAACGGGGCTGTAAAGGGTGATATAGAATGGGCCAGTTTTGAGGTGATGAGGGAACCTCAGAGAAAAATAAGATTCGAAGAGAGGCTAAGGAATTTGAACGAGAGTAGATGGGCAGAGAAGGTGTTCAGGTATTCGTATAGAAAGAGCGTAGACAGACAATGAAGGAAAATAACTAGGAGGCTCACCAGTAAATATACGACTGGCAGTGTATACGATATGGAACAACGAGCGTTCAACGAATGGTCAGAGAGGCGGACATGATTTACTGGATGGCAGCGATGAAAAATAATCCGGCTCTGAGTAACAACCGAAAGGGCAAAATGGAGATAAGAAGGGAGGCAGTTTATGATAATTCGGCGGGAAGCGATTAACTGTTCGAAGCGAGCTAGGGTTGTCTGAGAAGGCGTAGTTATAAATCGAGATTTACTAAGAAGAACCATGAAGATGCGGTGGGGAAGATAAGGAAACCACGGAGCACGTTTCCATATAATGTGGAGATATTCACCCAGGTGTACGTTTAGGCACGAGCCTACATGAAGCCTTGTTTTTTAGGGACAATAATGGAAAGCTGAACAAGCCCGCAAAAGAAATAAGTAACACATGGTTAGAGTATTGGCGGCAGAAAACTAGAGGGAATGGACAAAAATAAATAGCGGGAAAAGTAATAACATTCGGCCGTAATGGGCAGAGAAGTGGGCTGTAAATATGTTTTTTTTTCTCTAGAGTAAAATTTATTTATGGTAGTAGATGAGGCATTACGCCAACATAACAAGAAAAAAGAAGCCTTTTCTTTTTTGTCCAGCTTGGTGGTACACATGTTATAAAGGGGATGCTCATAGCATCCATCCATTCATGAACGTCCAATTCCCGCCAATGACGAAGGAAAAAAAGTTAGGAGGGAGTACAGCGCACTGCGATAATACGCAAGAAGAAATAAAGAATGAAAGAAAGCAACAAAGAAAAGTACGTCAGGCACGCACACACCAAGCTTGAATTGCCTGCTATTTCCCACAGGGGGAGGGCTCCTGCCATATCCCAATGGTTTGTTTCCCAAGCTCATGAATTTTCCTGGCAGGTACCACGTGATCTAATGGTATCTCGCGAGTGTGAAAGCAATAAATTTTCAGTTATAAGTCAACGCTTGTGTCGTCTAGTCTGCTCCTCGTGTGTGGCAGGCAGCGCCTTCAGCCAAATGTGTCGAGGTTTAGTTGTAACGATCTACGTTTGTTCCAACCTGATTGCCTCTAATGGAGTGTGTTGGAACGGAACGAAGACCAAAAATGAAAAAGAAGAAGAACGACATTTGTGACCGTAACGAATACGTAACCGAAACGTTACCAATTATTGCGTTCTCGAGTGAAACCGCAATTTCGTAAAATCTTTTTTAGGTTCATGGGAAAACTGTGCAATCTGCAACAGCCGTCGTCATGACAAGTGAGCAATAAAGAATATCTCATAACACAGTGCTAGTACGTATATGAGGTAGTAATCACAAAGAAAAGATGTGTTGAAATTGTGCGAAAAACGAAAGCAGTGGCAACCAGAGATGTTTATATTAATAAGAGGGCTTTCGTGTGCCTTTCACGCAGGCCACCGTGGAGAGGGCATTCTGGGCGCTGAAGTTTCTTTGATGAGAACAACGGTGTCGCACATCAGAGAATACACTCGATGAAGTGGTGCTACTGAGGTCACGCTCACACTCTTGGCAGAAGGCACTGAGCCTGCTAAAAAAGTCGTAATTCACTGTTCGAAAAATGAATACTATGAACAGAATCCTTCAATACATTTGCTGGTCATGAAGCTTCGCCGTAACTGTATGGGGGAGCTTTGTGCGCTGCAAGCGGCGGCCGCGGCGCGGCGCTGCGTCCAGTCTGTTGGCATCGGGCAGACGGCTGCGAAGGCGGCTGCCGGTGTGAGTGCAAACATCTTGGCGAGTCGGCGCGCAGTTTTCACCTTATGTCCTGTATTTGCCTAGTTTGTTGTGCCTGAGGGTCGGAAAGGATGCCACGTACCTGCTGCGTACGATGGATTCGATCAGGATACAAGGGAAATGACGAAAAGGTGTCGGTGCTCGGGCCGCCTAGAGACAACGAACGGCGGGAAAAGTGGAAGCACGCCATACCACGACGAGAAACCACTGGTTTCACATTTGACTCCCCGCATGTGCGTGTCTACGAAAAGCACTTCACTGAGAGTGTCATTGTTCGCGTGCACCAATGGCTAGTCAGAGGTCCTGCCGTGACGTCGCAGCGCGATGTTCCGAAACTTCTGCGCACGCTGTGCCGATGATTTCTCTGGTGCAAAAACGTCCAGAGCTCACCCGCCTACAGAACATAAACGTAAAAGATACACACAAGGTATGTTCTGTGCATGTGTATCAGAGCTAAATCTGAACTAAATAAAAGTATATGGTTCCGAGCGCCGGCATCGTAAGGCTTAAATTTGGTGAAACAGTGAAGAATTCCCCGCCGTACAAAACAAGCCTGGTTCTGACAGGCTAGCGGTAGATGTAATCAACACCTGATGAAAACCGCGACGCTTACGAATGCCGGAAACAAAAAAAATGATTTAGTGGAAGTCCCAACTGAGGATTGGAATAAACTCACAGGGTCTCTTAAGCATTTGCCTTAGGCTAATCGAATAGTTAGGGCTATCTTCTTCTTTTTCCTCAGTCGATGTATTGATCCTCCACCGCCCCCATCCGAAAGCTGCCTGCAGCTTAGGTGATTTCGCGCTGCGTCTAGGATAGGAGGCATTACAATGTTTCAGCAGCTCGCCTGCTTTTGCTGTGCCTCCGTTATCGGTCCGACGATCACGGAGGCAATGCAAATCGACGACGCCATGTGATGACGTCATTGTGTGACGCCACGTTACGTGACGTCATGATGACATCACAAATTTTGGCGATCTGTGACGTCGTATGGTGACATCAACACGTGATAATTTTTTGCATTGCTCGCGTTGACGCCGCTGAAGCGGCACGGCGCCGGCGCCGACGGTCAATTTTCGCGTATGAAGAGGCGTCTAAAGCTTCCGCCTTAAAAACAGTAAAAATACACTGCGATATCTACACAGTATTGGATGAGCGACCGAACTTTAAACACGGCACGGCACCGTAGTGATAAACCAGCGCAAAATAAAATACAAAACCAGGGAAAAGCCATATAAAGTATTCTTTGGTTCTCCTCAATTGCTAAATTCAAAGCACTGATTCATTCAAACTGACTGTCGATTCGATAGGCAGGATGCTACTTTAAGATATCTTCGTATACAGACACCAAGGGTATAAAAAGATTTGGTGTACTGAAAGATTTGACATGCGCGTTCAAGAGTTGCAGCCTCTCTACTTCCGCGAGGCATTAAGATCCGCCAGAGCTTTCAATGACTCTGGATAATCCACATATTTCCACTAGACGCTTTGAGAAAACGGAAGAAACATGCTTTTATAGCGGTAATATATCGCACAGCGGACGCAGCATGCGTTTGTTGCCGACGAATGTCGTGCTCCAAGCCTCATTCAACGCTAAATTGCATTGTATTAGAGCTTCGCCGAATGTACCTGAAGATAATTTTGCTCTATAATCAACCTTCACGGGTACATTTAATCACGTTTTTCAGTTCCGATGCGTGCCGCAGAACTGCGGCACCGGCGCCGCACCGACGCCCCCACACGGGCGAGGGCGCCTCTAGCGGCTGCTCCTGTCCCTATACCAAACTGTCGCGGAAGCTTCATGACCAGTAACAGTCTTGAAGGACTCTGCTATGACAAAGAAGAGTGGCGGTTTACGTTAGTTGGTAGGAATTCGCAGTACAGTTAGCTACGCTACACTGAATAACGTTGGAGGAACGTGTGTTAGCCCTGTCGCACATTCCTAAAAGGAGCGCCAAGAACTATAACACAAACCTACGGGATTTATCGTTACTTTAACGTCAACTTTCGCGAACCATTACGGAGCATTTGTTTTTGTTCCGGAAGAGAAACGGAACGGAACTTTTTGTGATGGAATGATACTAAAACCAGAAGGAAAATCATTTGTTTCCGATGTCCTGCACTAAAGTAGTCACTGATATAATAGCAAAAGCGAGGAAGTTGATTATAGTTCAAGAGGTTTGAATACAGTTGTCAAATATTGGGTATTCACGCACAATAGAATGCGCTAGGCTATACCGATGGCCGGAAAGTTATAATAATAATAATAATAATAATAATAATAATAATAATAATAATAATAATAATAATAATAATAATAATAATAATAATAATAATAAGTTTGTTTGCCATCTTTGTGAAATACAGATGGGGGGATAGTAGAAAAAACGCTGTCCCCCGACAGCTTGACTAGCCGGTTCAAAAACGTTGATTAATTTGACTAATTCTAGGTGAGTGACCAGAAAAGCACCAGCAGATCACGCAGGGCTAAAAGAAAACTCACAGTTTCATCGCAAGCGCGAAGCAATGAATGCGATAGCAACAAATTGTAGTGTTACACGCAGTGAGGTTGTAGCTAACTGTTTTCTATCCGATCTCGCGTAACTACAAAACGCTGGTGTAAAAGAATACGGCCGCTCCAGGGAGATATGCTTTCTGCATAGTTACTTCGCGTTGAGAGCGCAGCACGTAGAAGGTTATACGAGCCGCCCGCTGTGATGGCTTTCGAGATAGCGCGTGCGCCAGCGATCGCGACCGCGCCCTCAGATTCAAAGTTCAAAGTGGCTGCTCGCGCGACAAGGCCCCCTCCTCCCGCCCCCACCTCGTCTCTTTTCATGGTCGTTAAATACGGGCGGGGCGTTTTCTGTCTGCTTCGACAGCAGGCCTCCCGAGCGGGGTGGTTTAATCTTATGCACCCTCCGAGCGACGGCAATGGGCGGGCTCGTTTGATCTCTGCTTCGGCCGCCTTTGTCGCCCCCGCTCGCGCGCGTTTACCCGCGGTAGAACATACAATGCGCGAGGGTCTTCTCTATTCAGACTTCATACCAGAAGGACGTGATGGCGACGGGGACGGCAAAAAAATTGGGGGACCGTTAAGCTTCACCTGTAAGAGTTGAACGCGAAAGCGAAAGCCGGCCCTCATGCGCACTTCAACCACTAAGTGCATACTTATTAATGTGTGTTGTTACGCACACGCGCACACAGAGACACACACGCGCGCGCTATGTACCTATAGTAATGGTACAGGCACTGGTACAGGTTTTCGATCTAAAGCACTTCTCTCTGCTAGAGTCGAGACATATTTCTCACAATGCCTCACAGGTGGCAGCACATTATCTAATGTTTGCTGTTTGCTTGATCAACGCTTCCTCGAGAAAGGAGCCTGGCCCCCGAGATGGCGGGGACGCCGCGCGCCCACCATCTCGGAGGCCATAAAAGGAGACGTTGACTTGTTATGATTTCCGCTAGATGGACATAGCTGTCCATTTTTGGAGCTATTTGAAAGTTCGTGTGTGTTTTTAGTGGCGATGGCTGCACTATACCGGCCTTTTTCGAAGCAAAGCGTCACGCAAGAAACGTAGCTTGATGGCCTCGCCAATGAGCCTACAAATCGCCGAATGGGCTCATTTTCGTCGTGTCGCCTGCCGAACAAAATGCGTTAAGGAGAATCCTTCCACTACATTGCATTTATGTACTGTTTTTTCTCGAAGCAGTTGCAAGTAACATTGTGACCTTGTGGTAGAACACCTGCTTGCCACGCAAACGGCCCGGGTTCAATCCACAATGAGACCTAAGAGTTTTATTGTTTATTTTAAATGCGAATGCATTTCTTAGTCGGGCTATGTAAGGCATCCGGCGTTGTCCGCGCGCCTCTCCGCTCTCACTCCCTCTCCCATAGCAACAGCTGCGGGCGCGCGCGCTTATCCTCGCCCCTAGCAACCCGAGCGGGTGGTGCGGGCAGATTAGCGGAGTGTTAGTGGAGAGGAGGAGCGCGCTCTGTCGCGTGAGGGCGCTCGCATCGCGGGAGCTCGGCCAGCGCAAATATTTTTCTAGGTGGCATTGGCTCGGCGGAGCTCCCGCGTGTGTGGAGAGGGTAGGTGCAGTGCTTCCCCGCTCCTTCTCTCGCCGTTAGCTCTCTCTCCTCCCTGCGCCACCGCCTCAATGCAGTGCGTTTGAAACGCGTTTGTAGCGTTTGTGCTGCCTTGGCACAGCCTGAAAACAGCGCGTTCTAAACGCGTTCGTGCTGCATTGAAGGCGGTGGCAACATCTCTGAGGTGATTACGAACGAACGTAGGAAGCGTTCGTTGAAAAAGCCGCTCAAAAGGGAGACACTTGAGTGCGTCGATGTGTCCAACTTTACGCCAGTAAATTTACTACGCCGTGTACTCTCGGCGCAAAAAACGCATTCGCATTTCCTCACGATTCCCTTCGGGGAGATGGGGGCATTTTTTATTTGCATCGTTCTGGATTTTTCGGTCCTACCTACCGTGGGGATCGACGTTATGCGAAGCATGCGGCAGGAAGATGACAGTGGCGTACTTTTTTAGATTGAGCGAATTGTTACGAAATGGCTCTAAAGATATGTGCTAATGGTATGTGCGCTGACATATGTTTAAGAGTCGCACATGTGTTATATAACCAGTTGTTTACAGTTGCGTAACGATACCAACAGCAACATGCGTATTAATAACACCAGACGCGGTAAGCTGATATGCAATGCTTATACTTGTCCGTTACAATGGAGAACGCACGCACGTTTCACGAACCTAGTGCATGGTGGAAGGGGTTCTTGATCCTTCTCACGTAGTCGGCGGCGAGCGGAATGTCTTTGTTATTGTAATTGTTGTGCTCAACGCAGACCTCGCCGAATCTGCTGCTTGTCTGTATGTGTTCTGTGTCTGGCGGCAGGCGAAGTGGAATGCGACCTACGCTGAAGTTTGGCATCGCCGTGTTCTTATGTGTGACCACGCCTCCGCACCTGCAATGAAGCCACTTGCTGTGGACGACACAGTGGACTCATCACCCCAAGTTTCACAAAGTGCTAAGACGTCAGTTTCTGTCAGCAGAGCGTCTTTTTCGCGGTCCTGCACGTGTGCGTGCACAGACTGTACGTGGAGAGCTGCGAGCTTGAGGTGATTCTTGTGGTTGTGGCAGTGAATGAAGTTGGTAGCCCGTTCGAAAAGAATGTCTGGGGGCCTGTTTGCTAGCCGGGTCATGTCGTCGACTGACTGTCTGCCAATATAACCGGCGACTTGTCACGTTTTGCGTTAGTGAGGTATTGGCCATCGACGGTGGTAGCCCTGGAAAGTGTTACGTAGACGAACTTCAGTGGCTGGCGCTTACCGTATCGGTAGACTCCTTGGTCATACGTGGCCCTTTTTGATTTATATATAGTGATTTGTCTTGAGGGCTGTTCGGTAGTGATGTGCTTCGTCCTGGCTAGGATGGCAATGCCTACCGTGGATGTTGCAAATTCAAGCTACAGTCCAACGAGGTTGCCCTGTGTGTCACGCTCAATGTACCGCAAGGTTCTCATATTAGATGCGAAAGCATATTAAGCTCGAGGCAGTGTCCGTTCTGCGGCGTCCGTACCCATATTGCGCATGCGCCAGCTCTACCCCCTCTCCTCGCGTGAGCGCGAGGAGCGGGGAAAACGCTTTGTTTCTCCTCCCCCGTTCCTCTCTCTCCGCCACAGCAGTGCGCTCGTATATAATGCGGCGCGCGGTTGCTCCCGTTGCACTCTCCTTCGCGAAGGCGCTATGAACGCTCGCGAAACTGAACGTAAATGGCAACGCCGGCAAGCGAATCTCGTAGCTGCGAGGCTGCGAAAGCGCGCGTTCGCTGTGCTTCCGTCATTCTCTCTCTGTGCAACGGTGTGCGAAACGCCATGAACAACGTCAACGTCGGCGCTAGTTGCAGCGGCAGCGCCACCGCCGTGGAGCAGAGGAAGGCTCGGGAAGCCGAACGTAAACGTCAGCGTCGGCAAGCGGTAATTCAAACGCCTCGACAACCACCGTCTCATAAGTCACATAAGAGAAACGGAATTTTGATGCGCACCCCAGCGATGCTTTCGCATCCCACCATGGTTGCCCGAAGGCGGAGGTGATATGTAATTTTTTCATTAACGAGGCCGTCGCTTACGTCGATGCTGGCAGCTATTATGTACGGCGTGCCGATTCTCAGTCAAATAGAGGCCGACAGGCCACCCATGTCGCTTGCGTTTATCTTGTTCACCGTGGTCAGGGCATCCCTATGTACGTGCTTGTTCATAGAACCAGCTATGCTATCGCATGCGGAATGACATAGCACATTTTCCGCAGCGTTGAGGCAACGTCCATTGTAGCGGTCGATGTCGACATTGCTTTAGTATAGCCTTATATCATCAGAGCAATTAGCGGCGGCTTTTTGGCTTGGCACAAAGCGGCTCTCAACGAATCTGACGTCATACTCGGTCAGCATGAGGCGATCGCCCAACCTCATAGGAAATGAAGGAAACACTATGTAAAGCTGGCGGACCACGTGGACGAGTGCATGGCAGTCGAACGTCTTCCAGGAGAGTTCTGCATTCAGCTCCCTCACTTGCCTTGCGTTTGAATGACGCGCCACAGTGGTGTAGTGGTTATGGTGCTCGAATGCGGACCCGAAGGTCGTGGGATCGAATCCTGGCCGCGGCGTCCGCATTTTCGATGGAGGCGAAAATGCTTGAGGCCCATGTACTTCGATTTAGGAGCACGTTAAGGAACTCCAGTGTATCGAAATTTCCGGGGCCCTCCTTTACGGCGTCCCTCACAATCACATCGTGGTTTTGGGACGTTAAACCTCAACAACTATATTATTACTTGCGTTTTATGTGTATGTTTTCGGTTACGCCATTGATTGAGACTATGAATCCTTTGTGGCACATACGCGCAAAACATAAACAGTGCTTTCTAGGTATGTGCCATGTGTGGCTGATGGAAAAGGTTTCCTGACGTGCGCGACAGGCGTTTTACGTTATTCTGTTAGGACCATTGAATCGCGTTCGTCATACACTGATCCCGTTTTATGCCAATTTTGGTATATACCAATTTATAGAGAAGACCAGGATAGCGCGCAGACGTAGGTGGATCGATATATAGATGCGTAGGTAGAAACGGCCACAGTGGCTGAGGTTGGCTAAGAAAGTCTTGCAGTTTATCATGTGGGGTTTTATGTGCTGCACTCAAGATATGTCTATTACCTAGGTATAACATTACCGAAGGCTCTGGAAACTTCCTCTCCTTGAAGTTCTGTCATGCGCTCATATAGTTAAGTACACGAGCCTCTAGCATTTCGCCTCAATCTCAGTGCGGCAACCGCGACCATAGCATTAGATTTTGTTGCTATTGCATTCATAGCTTCGCCCTTGCGGTGAAACTGTGACTTTTTTAGTGTTCTTCGCAGCAGTTTTTTAGTAATGGCAACAATACTAAAATTTATAAAATTTGTTCAACACTGCTTTAACGCCAATATCTCACATAAACGGTGCTGTAAGTGGCGCCCTTTCATCTCGCATCTTAAAATACGAGTTACCAGTGGTTGTATACAGTAAGCGCATTTTTACTGAAACACGATTGTCTCAAGATATTAGGGGCGAATCACTTTATTGTCTGGGCTTGCGGGCGAGTCATGTCGTCTCGGTTCATGTCACCGTCACTGTCCATCACAAACGGATATGGTGCCAGAAAAAGTCGGTAAAATAAGAAAAAATCGAACGCAATAAATCATCCCAACAATATTTAAATGAGCACACAGGGATAATATATTTGGGGGAAATTGATGCAAATATATACAAATTTGTTTTAACTCCCACAATGCCCCCCTCCCCCTGTGCTTTTGTAAACATGCCAGCATGAAGTTTTGTGGACAGAGCATGGGATTGTGTTTAAAGCCGACGTATTTGTGCAGTACAGTTGTGAAATGATTCTGACAAAAACCACCAAAACACATGGGGTGCTGATGAATTTAAGCGGAAATGTTCATATCCAAAAGCCCTGCGGTTTTCCAGGTTCTCCTAAGATGAAGCACGTTCAATGAACATAGTGTCGATCTTCTGTCCTTCGTCCTCCCAGTCCGGGAAATCTGGTTATGGAGCAAAATTATACTGACAAGATTAGCCCTTCAGCAGTACTGTGTCTAGTGCGTGGCTGTTTTCGTTGTCGTGAATAGTGGCACGCACAACGCTGCCCCTGCCCTCAGAACATACTGAGCATCTATCCATTTTCATGATATTAAGTGTAGCTGCAGCTTTGGCACTGTCAAGCAGTATTGTGAAATGCATAAATGTCCTGTGCATTATTCGCTCTACAACATACCAGTTTCGTAGTGTTGGATTGTTGAAAAGCTTTTTTTTAAAGTAGGTAGTCGCACAACTTCAACTTTAAAATGTTGAAGCAATATATTAGTTTCGATCCGTACTTTGCTTTCTCTATTCGTGTTTGCTTTGAATTTGAATATGATATTCGGCACAACCCATGCATATATCAGCTAATGGAACGGCAGCGGGGGTACCAAAGCCGTACCATGTGAATTACGATGTATATGGCACGCATGTCATGATTATCAAGATACGACGTGTCATTTATGTTCGCCATGCACCGATATAATGTTATCTCATTTTCGGTATATATATATATATATATATATATATATATATATATATATATATATATATATATATATATATATATATATATATATATATATATATGTATATCGTGTTAATGACGAAACCACGACAGCACAATTTTTGTGGGCACATCGCCCAGTTTCGCCAAGGCAAGCGGTAGAAATATGCGACACATTGAACATTGAACATTCTTTATTTGCAGGAAAAAAAATGCAAAATTTCCCTGCGGGAGGCAAAGACTAAAGGCTAAATAGCCTGACGTGGTCTTAACCTCCTGATACAGTCTGCGTCAGTGCCACATCATACACATTTACACATCAGTAACATACACATATACAAATAAGTGACATATTATACACGTATTATACACATTTCAGTAGTATGAGATATTACTTGGTTTTATGCCATCATATTCATATTTTTTTTCATACATATACATTCACAAAGATTTATACATTCAGAACGTGCTTACTTCTGCACACATACACAAAAATGTTTTACAAGAAACAGGCTTCTTTCTACATAATATACATTCGGAATATAATTTTCATAAAGAGAAAACAATATTGGAATCAAACGATTCTGTTTTAATATCATTGTTCACAGCAAAGACAAAAAAGGGAATCAACTAGTATACAAGTATTCCTAAATGTAAATGCCTATGGATCAACTATAACGTTGGTCGAAAGAAGAAATGATTTATGATGACATTAATTTTTTTTATTTTCAGTGTAAAGTCTATATTCGATTCGTGATGGTTTAGCAATTGTACAATCTTATAATCAATAGCCTGCTTGCCATAGTTCGTGCGTGTTTTCTTGGTTTTGCGGGTAGAATTTCTGAAGTCGTATTTTGTTGATACAATGCGTGGGAAGCAATCCTGTAGTTTATGCTTATGAATGTGTTGCATCAGCTTAAGTTTATATACTTTCCTAACAGATAGAATTTCATGTTTAAGAAAAAGCGGCTGAGTGTCTAGGTCCTTGGGATGGCCTTTATATTTTTCTATTATACGGAGCATGCGCTTTTGCAAGATGAATATTCTGTCGTAATTGGTCTTAGTTGTTGTTCCCCATACAAGCATTCCGTATAGAAGTTTGGACTAAAACATGCTATAATAAAATGATTTAGATAACCATGAAGGGAGGAGGAAAGCGATCTTACTCAAGCACCCTACAGAACGAGCTAGATCTGCCAAGAGACTATTGACGTGCGGTGTCCATGATAAGTGCTCGTGAAACCAGACTCCCAGGAATTTTTGTGTGCTGACTTGTTCGAGTCACTGATCGTTAAACGAAATTACTAAATTATCACTGATGTGCTTGTTAATGGGCCTGAACATAATAAATTTGGTTTTTTGCGTGCTTAATGTTTCTTTTTGTTAGCCATGCACATTTTAAAACGATTAAGCACTATGTTTTTATTTATATGTATTTCAGGTCGTTGGGCGATGGTCGTGGCATTCGTATTGTTTTTCATCTTCCCTATATTTCATGCTGAGAAGATTAGTTTTATTTTTGATGGAAGCCTGTTCAGATACCTCACCGGCAAAAAGCTAGATAAACTGCTCGCTGCCTTTTATCCTAATGTGGCGTTCAGCAGAATCATAAAGATCGTTGGCATATTCGACGACTTCGAAGGTAAGAAAGAAAACGTTTGTTTCTTATGTGTGTATGCGTAAAGTATGGCAAGGACAAAAGGCATCGAGGCTTGACATAAACTTGTCATTGCTTCATGGAAAATGAGGTACTGCATATTTCTACATGCGTGTCCTCTTCGACACGCATGTTGTAATAAAGTTACACGGAGTTACGGATTTATTCACAGTAAGTAAATATAAATAATTAAAACTAGTTATGTTATGCCTCACATAGAATTTGATCCATTCCATAAACTGAACCCTACAAGAAGAGTAAAAATGGTCAGTGTTTTTTCACAATGTTTCTCAAGGCATAACTGTTTTTCGTCATTACAGGGTTAAGCAGGGCTAAATCAATACCCAGTAGTTGCTACAGGCTTCAGGCGTTTAAACAGGGCGAGAAACCTATGTAAAATATTGCCATACGCGTGTATTGCTCATTCTGATGTATTCGAGTTTCAGCCACAAAAGCTGCTAGCAATGCTCGGCGCAGGCCGCGCCGCAGGGTTTGGGAAGCTTCGCGATTGTTTGAGAACATTCATTTATCGGCATTCCTGATTAATTCGCTCCTCAGTGCTCTAGCAGCCGCCTGATCACTGAGCTGACGTTGCAGTTATGGTGCTTTGCTTTCGTTCTGTAAGATTATTGGCAACCAGATCTACTTATTTTGCTTGCAATCACTGAAATAAAACAAGACACATTTCCATAGTAGTGAAGTGTTGCGCGTTTTGAATCACTATTGAGCCTATCTAAATATTCTTTAAACTGAGCAAATTAAGCGACTTTTCTACTTTTCGCGAAGGCGTGGTATAATTTCTCATATCGGGCGATTCCACGAGAGACTGAACATGCTTGCCCGGTTGATATTTTTGCCTTGTCTGGGATTTTTATATATTATACGGGCGCAATCAAAGTGCACGGAACTGAAAATTTTACATACAAAAGACGCTCCCAGGGCGCCAAAAAAAAAAAAACATTTAAAGGTGGCGCCTACGGCGTCCTGTTTTTGAAATGAGGAAAAAAACTAGACGCCTAAAACACCGAAAGAAGGACGAAGAAGCACAGCGAAAAGATCTAGTTTTTCCCCTCATTACGATGAACCAACTAGCCCAGCAACAAGTGCATATAAGTCCTGTTTTTGCTCACCGCAATATTTCCGCATTTTGCGGCCTAATTTACCCAGAACTATAAACGTCGTGTCGAAAATATTTTCTGCTGCTTTAATACACATTACTGTGACTTATGTCAATGCTTTCTTTATCGTGCCTTGAAAGGAAAAAAATTGTGAAAGAATGACAAACTCCGCCCAAATAACAAAAATTGGGGGACGCTTAAGCTTCGCCTTTAAGAGTTGAACGCGATAGGAATATCCTGCCCCTAGTGCGCACCTCGAATGCTACGAGTGTTTAACAGAATGCGCGCACTAAGGTGTGTGCCTTATGTAATGGGTCGCATGCTTTGAGCCAGGGGCAATTATGCGCAGAAACTTTTTCGAAGTTGCGATGCACACACTACGTGGTCTTAAGGGAATACGCGCAGTAATGTGTGTGCCTTCTGTAATGGGCGGCTGTCTTTAAACGACCAAGTCCTTATGATATTGACGTGGTGTGACGCCCGATGGCAATGTACGCTTGTACCATGCAATATTACTGCGATTATACATCTCGTACTGTGACACCTCTATACAGGACGCGTATTTTCGGGAAGCATGAAAGTTACTTTCAGTGCAGCTTCAAGCGGAGGTGTGGCTGTGTGGTAGAACACCTGCTTGCCACGCAGGCGGCCTAGGTTCGATTCTCACTCGGACCCAACATTTTTATCATTTAATTTATTTGCAGCATTTTCGATTTTTCGGTCACGGACAAGATGATGATTTTTCGCTCACAAGCAACGGTGCCGACACCGACGCCGACGGCGGAATTTCGGCGATACGAGCTCTTTAACGCTATCGCGTTAATATATTGCTAAATTTGATGCGCCTCGGCCACTTCCCTCTTTCACACACAAAGGAGAAAAAGATAGTTAAAGAAAGACACCTTTTTCCAAAAAGCTCATTTTGAAAAAACGAAATAAAAAAACTTCGTTTTCAATTCTGAGAAAAATTTTTTATCGAAGAGTGCGTAATGCCAGTAAAAACACGCTTTAAATGTCATCAGTCCTCATTCGCTTTCTTCACGAGACGAGGCGGTGGCTGCTTCTGCTATCTGAAGGGCTGATGCGTAGACGGTTCGCAGCCTGCAACCTCGCCTACAAGCATCAGAACAAAGGCGGACGCACCTGTTCAAGATATCAATCATTTCTTCTTCCTGAAGAAATGCCTAGTCTACCTCATCGCGGTTCTCGCAGATGTAGACAGGCGTTTTTTTGAGACACGCAAAGCAGTGCTAGCAGACCTCGTAGGTGTCGCGGATAGCCTATGACAGTAGCTTCCGCAAGTAGGCAACAACAAAAGCGGCAACGAAAAAAAAGGTCGGCAGATCCCACGTGTTTTGGGAATCGATTTGACGCGAAGAAGTCAGCGAATACTTCTATGCTGTATTTCGAGACTTTTAGCCTAGCGTCACGTTGTGGATCGACGTGCTTTTGTAAGTGTTCTAGCTGTGTGCACATCGTGGGCTTACCAGGCACGTCGGCAACACTGGCGCTTAAAGGGCAACTTATGGTGCGACGTAACGTCAGCCCTCACGTTAGAGTACATACGTCAGTATTATCGAAACTAAGCGCGCTTTATTGTCCAATCATGTGATCAACATACCTAATTTTCATCCTGGGTCGAGCAATGCTTCAATATAGCTTGCTGAATCATAGGAATACGAATGTAAGGTTTATTAGACTGCTAAAAAAGAGGAGCAAACACAGGAACCGCAGACGTCAATCTGTCATAACGCCTGTATCGTAGGAGTACATCTGCAGTGTTTATTGCTTTCTTGTAAACTGAGATAGCCAGCACCACAACCACAATTGACGTTGTACCGACATTCCGCCTTCATAGGCTGTTTTTCCAAAGCAGTTTATAGGTCTGGTGTGGCTCTATGGTAGAAAGCGTGATTGTCACGCAGAATTTTCGGGTTCGATTCCTGCTGTGATCCTAATTTTTTTTTCTTTCCATTAGTCGGGTGCACGCTGCCGATGGCGGTTTTTCTTAACGTTCTCGCATTTAAATGACCGGTGTCAGTTTCATCCGTTACTGGGTAAACATAAACAGTCAATCACCTGTGGCACACCCCTACACTGGAGCCTGTGGTAAGCGGATATGTGCCACACGTGCCTGGAGGAAAGGGTTTGTAGATGTACGCGACATGAGTTTCACGTTATTCATGTCATAACCCGACAGTCACATTCTTCAAATCCTCATACTCTCCCATGCCAGTTTTGGTCTACAACAAGTTAAGGAGGTGATCATGAGAGCACCGAGACGTAGGCGGCCAGATAGATAGATAGATAGATAGATAGATAGATAGATAGATAGATAGATAGATAGATAGATAGATAGATAGATAGATAGATAGATAGATTGTAACGGCAGCAGCATCGGCGTCGCAAAGAAGAGGACGGAGACGCTCGCTCTTGCACGAGGCAGGTGCCGCTGCCACGGGCCTGCGCGCGCTTGCGTTCGAAGGAGTAGAGATTAAAATACTTCTGATCAAGGCGGTCGTGTCGGGCTCGCTCTCTCTCTGGTAAGGCCGAGACTTCGCCGGTCTGTGAGGTATCGCCACAGTTTGGTGACCCGGACGAGATCGTGGCCATAAGTTTCCGTGGCAGAAGCGACCATGGAACAGACTGACGGTACAAGTTCTCGAGACCAGAACCTTCCTGAGAGACGCGGTGAGCCTTCCTGCTCAGCCATCGCTGTCCGCCTTCCTCAGTACTGGGACCAGCATCTTTCGGCGTGGTTTCTTCAGGCGGAATCGCAATTTCAAGTTGCTGGTATCCGCTCCCAAGCTACGAAGTTCCACTACGCTGTGGCGGCACTCTCGCCCACCGCCATTGACGAAGTAGCGGATCTGTTGAGCAACCCGCTGTCTGCGAACGCCTACGACGATCTCAAGACGACCCTGCTACAGCGCACGGCAGTTTCACAGCGTTCTCGCATACAGCAGCTTCTGTCCGCTGAAGAACTCGGCGACCGACGCCCCAGCAAACTTCTTCGCCGAATGAAGCAGCTGCTCGGAGACAACGCGAGATCCGTCGACGACACGCTGTTACTCGAGCTGTTTTTACAACGACTGCCGGCTAACGTGCAGATGGTTCTGGCAACAGCTTCTACCATGGACCTCACCGGACTTGCCGCGTTGGCCGACAAGGTGATGGAAGTAGCCACGCCAGCCATCGCAGCCACGACACCGTCGACTGGTGAGAGTACCACCACGCTGCGAACTCTGCCGTCTTTTTCGACAGGCCAGTCGCCGCTCGACGCCCTGTGCGAGCGCCTCGAACGCATCGTCTCTGCAGCAGAACAACGCCGCGCGTCACCTCACCGTTCACGCCACCGAAGTTCCAGCAAGCCGAGACGCACACCCACTAGCCGTGACGCGTCACCAACGCCTGGCATCTGCTACTACCATCGCCGTTTTGGAAACGACGCTCGTCACTGTGCGTGGCAGGGAAACAGGCCGGCCGACCTCTGACGTCCATGTGCGTGGCAGGGAAACAGGCCGGCCGACCTCTGACGGCGACCAGCGGTCCGGCCCAGCACACAAGTTGCCTCTTCTACCTCACGGACAGAGCCACAGGACAACGTTTTCTAGTCGACACTGGTGCAGACGTAAGCATTATTCCTGTTCAACGCTCCGACCATAAAAAATCACAGCATATCCACGGAGTGAATGATGATGAGTGGGCGAAGCTGCGGAGGTTCATCGGTAAACCGTGAATCTTCCGTGAATTCTGCCCAGTACATCATCACCGACGTGAGATCGGGAGCGTTTATACTAAAGGTTCGATGAGTTATGACGACTTGCAGCTCACTTTAATTTTACATGCCTTCTCATGCGACAACCTTCTGCCTTCTCATGCGACAACCAAGACTTCCCGTGTCACCTGGAGTTATGATCGCTCGTCGGACTTTCCTCTTCTCTAGGGGGGGGGGAGCCCTCTGTAGCGGCAGCAGCATCGGCGTCGCAAAGAAGAGGACGGAGACGCTCGCTCTTGCACGAGGCAGGTGCCGCTGCCACGGGCCTGCGCGCGCTTGCGTTCGAAAGAGTAGAGATTAAAACACTTCTGATCAAGGTGGTCGTGTCGGGCTCGCTCTCTCTCTGGTAAGGCCGAGACTTCGCCGGTCTATGAGGTCGCTCATCGCCACAAGATAGATAGATAGATAGATAGATAGATAGATAGATAGATAGATAGATAGATAGATAGATAGATAGATAGATAGATAGATAGATAGATAGATAGATAGATAGATAGATAGAAACGCTCAAAGTGCCAAAGGTTCGCTAAGAAATGCCTCGCATTTAAAATTTGCGCCACGATAAAGTGTTTCTCAGAAATCTTCTTTTTGTGAAACGCGTAAAGAACCGGCACAGAATATTTGGGCCTAGCCAAGGGCCATGCGCATCGCGTGTAGTAAAGAGTCAGATCCAATCCGAAACATTTATACTGAACAGCGCCGCACTCAGTCTCTCAAGGTTTTAGGTTTTATGAGCAGGATCGCTAAAAGCTTCGTACAGCAATTATTAACGTGCGGGCCACACTCGTTGTCGAAGTTAAGGAAAATGTCCATCTCGCGCTACCAGTGACCTCTGCTATTCTCGACGTGGGAAAGCACTTAAGCAAGTTGCCAATAAACAAGGCAGCTTCGGACGTGTATGGCTTAATAATGCCGCACCGCACGTTTTGTGGCTGCTGAAACGCCGAGGTGATACAGAAAGACGTTATCTGCGACGCCAAAATAATGTGATAGCGGGAGGCGAACTGAATGGCTCGAGAAATGACTGAGATTACTATTCAAAATTGTTATTTACACAGTGTACGTCGAATTACGAAGATGGTTATAGTATCCAATGTACGTATAGTAAGGGAGGCAGGCTGTGAGAAAACACCTCCATAACAGCGCGCCCACTGATCGTGGCAATTAGTTATGGACAAAGCTGCCCTGTGGCTGCATACAGATGCTTTGTTTGGTGTGCAAGGTGAGTTTTGACAGTCACCTAAACAATGTGTTCGCGGTGTCTCGCGTGCTCCTGATTAGCGAAATATGGAGGGGCAAGTTGAGGTTGTAGGCTGCAAACTGTGTATGCGTCACTCTTTCAAAGAGCGTTAGTAGCCCACCCTCGCACACGGTAGACACAAATAAAATCTGAGAATACATTTTAGGGGCGAAGCTCCTTAAAGCGGCACCCGTTCGTCCCTCGTAGTTATCGTAGTCGTAGTGCGTAACCAGTCGTAACGCTAGTACCAGATCTTGACCTCCAAGGTGGTGCCAGTGGGAGGTTTTTCCTGTGCGTTGTTGAACAATAAAAAATCCGCAACGCGCGCGTTAACTAAAACCCGAATTCTTTTGTCTCTCATTCCCCATTAGCAGCCATTGGCCTGTTCCAGTAGGAAACGTTAATAGAAGTAGAAGTGTAAGTGTTAGCTAAAAGCCGACTTCTTCTGTCTCTCATTCCCATTAACAGCCATTGTTTACCTCCAAGGTAGTGCCTGGTGAGATTTCTCCTGTGCGTGATTAAAGAATAAAAATTTTGTTCAAAACGCCGTTGATTGATGAAATAAACCGACGAAAGACGCCAGTTGTTTTCTAAAAGCAAAATGAAAGAACGCCAGATGTTTCTAAAGCAAAACGAAAAGACGCCAGCTGCTTAACGAAAGACGCGAGATGTTTTTTAAAGCAATGGTTTTCTAAACAATGAAAATTCACAGCGTACATGTAAAATAAAAGTGAGCTGCAAGTCGTCATAACTCATCGAACCTTTAATATAAACGCGCCCGATCTCACGTCGGTGATGATGTACTGGGCAGAATTCACGGAAGATTCACGGTTTACCGATGAACCTCCGCAGCTTCGCCCACTCATCATCATTCACTCCGTGGATATGCTGTGATTTTTTCCTGCAGGCAAACTGTCAGAGCAAAGTTTTGCTGCAGAAAAATAAACAAAACTGTAAATTATGTGCAATGCAAGCTGATAACCATCAGTGGTACAGAAGTGATGAAATACAAGGACCATTTTGCCTCGTTGTGACACGTGAACCACGCAAATGAGGAGTTATCATATTGAAATCGTTATTTAACTGACATGAGCGCCCTTCGATAAAATTTTTGTCAATAGTGAGACCGCAGTTTTTTTCAAATATACTCTTGAAAATGAGTGTTACGGGAAAAACTTGATTCTTTAAAGGGATGGTGCGACCAAATTTGTGGTTGGTGCGTTCTTCGCTGTAAGCGTTTCCTATAGCTCCAGGAAGCATGATACATGCACCAGGATTCATGTATTCTGACTAAATAATTTACTATCGCCTTTTCATGTGGACAACTTTCGGTTTCGGTTTCTGGGCGCAGAGGTTTAGCAGTGACGTAGAAGTGTAGGTGACTTGGTCACGTGAGTACACAAGGCTGTGACGCACTTAGCCAGGAAGCGATCAAAACTCGGCGAGTGATGCTGCAACCGATCCTTTGCCGGTACTTTAGTGAACTATAATATATCCTGGTTCACTACAGCCGGTACGTACAGTCGGCCAAATTTTAACTATCGTGCGCGAGTACCGACCTTTTTGTGCTTCAGCGCCGTACGACGGAGCCAAGTTGCAAGCAGGGTGAGAGTAAGCGCATACCCACGAAACGCGCTCAGCTGGGCCCATCGTTTGCTTGGTTGTTCGTTCGTGAGAATGTCACGCTGCGTTAACTCACTTCAGACGAACAGGCAGCGCGTCCCAAGAACGAGCGACCGAGAAAATGAGATCCGCAGACGTCACACGCCCGCGCGCATCAGATGCAACTTGGCTCCGTCGTACGGCGCTGACGCACAAAGAAGTCGGCGCTCGCGCACGATAGTTAAGGATTTGGCCGACTGCACGTTGCGGAGGTCCGGAGGTCACTCACGTCACCACAGCAGATCTGGTGTGACGTCGCTACAACTTTCATTGACCCTCCTATAGAGCTACGTCAGAGTTGGCGCGTTAGCGATGGATTTCGATCGGGAGAATGGGCATTTAGGTATACTTTGGAAGTGAACTAAAATATATTCTAAACGTTTGCTGTGTCCGGCCCTTCGTATGGAGTGTCCTTGCATACAGAGGAAACCCACAACAGGCTTCTTATAGCCTCGAAATTTGATGGCGAAACCCCTTTCACTATTTTTTTTGCGCTGCCTGCAGGAAACCGACTTGTCGCAAAATGTTCCAAAGGCGGTTTTCTGTATTAGACAGTGTTTTCAAGTTTCTGTGGGGAAGAAGAAACGCGCCGAGGCGCATCAAAGTTAGCAAACATTTTTGACTTGGGCTGAGTTTGCCATTTTTTCACATGTTGTCCTTTTGAAGTTATCATAAAAAAAGAATTGATAGAATTCACATTATAGTGCATTAAAACCAGCAGCAAAATTATTCGACACAGCGTTTGTAGTTCGGGTTAAGTTCGGCCGTGAAATCCGAAAATATTGCGGCGACCAAAAGCAGGACACCCGTGCCGCCATCTTGAAATAACTTGTCGGTGCGCTGCGAGCGTTTGTTGTCACTAAAATCATTGGTTTCATGCAGTTTGAATGTGCCTGCATAACATATGAAAAACTAGACAAAAAAATATTGACCTGACATGCATCTTCGATCTCTCGTAGAATCGCCCTATTGCGATTGCAGTCATATGGACACTCTCGGCGGGTCTTGGCCGTCAGCGTCACTGCTGCCGTTGCCATCATATTCCGTATAGGCTGATGTATGTATATAATAAAAGCCAGCAAGAAAAATAACTCAGAAGAAATATTTGCCAAAGCGCGCGACTAGGGATTCGAACCTGTGACCCCTTGCTCCGCGTTAATCTACTCTGCCGCGAGGCATACGTCCTGCAGTATACTAACGGCGAACTGTTTATATACGCCAATTACTGCTGACGGTACGCAGAGCTCGGGGGTGCTTCAGTGTCTTCCTTATCACCTGTGATCTGGCTCCATGGCCACGCCTAAATGTCGTTGCCTCGCTGGTTTTTCGCCGTTGTTGGGGTGCGCGCATGTCTCCTGCCTGTACCACCTGCACCTTGTCTTACATGGCGTGGTGGCCCTGCGCGCGAGCTTGTGAGTGGTGCGGTTTGTAGGTCTCGTACATTCACCGCAAAATTTGCATTGAAGGCACAGAGCGCACGAAGGTCGCTCCACTAGCTGAAGCGGCCGCGTTTGCTAAAGAAGTGAGCTGTTAGCTGGAAGAGACAAGGTAGGGGCTAGCTGGTTGTGCTTAGTAGACACTATCAGCGCACTGATCAAACACTAAGAAATGACTACGACAGTTAGTTCGCGCTCGTCTTGTGTATACCTGTGAATTTTTGTGCGTCGTTCTTTGTGTTTGAGCAGCGCGTTGCAAGTTTCGAGCTGTTTGCCGTTCGTTTTGTGACATTCCAATTTCTTACTATCGCATTCATTGCTTTGCCCTTGCGGCAAAACTTCGTTTTTTTATCGTTCTCCTGCTCAAACGCACATCAACGAACTACGGCTTTCGTTTCCTAATGTGTTTACCAGGTCAGCTTGCAGGACATTTTTCAGCTGTCTTAAATTTTACGCTTTACTCGCTTCTTCAATATGCGAGCAGAAGGCTTATAGTGACTGTGAATTCAGTCTCTTATACGAGAAGCGAATGTTTTCGTGTCCTAAGCTTTTGCGATTGGCAATAAACAGAAGACCGGAAGATAATCACTGATGTTAGCGGCTGATGATCAGCAGGACAATTCTGGCAGAAGATACGTCCAGTAACGCGGCAGTGTATGCTGCGTGACAATATACCCGCGGGGCATTTTACACAATTCCCCCTCAACTGAGGGAAAATCACGAAAAAAGACAAATATTTACAGAAAGCAGTACAATGATTCGGACATATAGATACTAAAGCGTGAGGTGATTTCTTTTATATACTGGAATACACTGCAATAAATCTAGACATATGTCACAATGTTGTGGTTTTGTTAATGGATTTTGTTAGGCCATAGGAATTGTTTTAGTGCTTCAGAAAATTGATCAACATTTACTTCTTCAGCTACTGATCTCGGCAGTTGATTTCACTCCTGTATTGTCAAATGATGAAAAGGAAAACGATGTAGATTAGTTTGGGCGAATAGTTGACGAACTTTAGAAGAGTGGCCCGAGCGCGGAAAAGTTGCATATGGCGTCGTTATTAATGAAATAGTACAAGGTGAAGGGTTGTGATATAAATTATCAAAGAATATTAAACTACACACCTTCCGCCTGTATTGTAGTGTTGCAAGGGCAAAGCTGTCATTGACTTTAGATGCACTCGAGTAGGAAGAATATTCTGACACGATACACCAAGCAGCTTTGTTTTGCAATGAGTCTAGCTTCTTGATGAGGTATACTTGATGAGGGCTCAAAATATTTGAACAGTACTCACGTTTTCATCGGACTATTGAGTTTTATGCAAGAAGCTATCTTTTTTTCTAAATTCCGTAGCACCGATTCAACAGCTTTCATTCTCGCTCACGGAATAAAAACTTTGAAATTACGACGTAAAATAATCAGGCCTAAATTTCTTTTTCTCTCCAAAAATGACAAACTCTTTTCATCCTGGTCGATATCTACGCCCCTAATAAGACTAACCAGCCATCATCAACATGGATATTTAACTCCATGTCACACAATAAATTACACCTTCAAGATTTCTTTTTTTTCCTCGCAGTTTTAACGAATGGAACACTGCCATTGTCATTGTTTACTCAGTTGAATCGATTGAGCTGATTGATTTCTGATATCTTAACATTAAAATTGAAATGTAAGCGTTTATTTGCATATATTTCGCCTTTTCGAATTATGTGTTTTGTTTTGCAATTTAACCCCTCCTGCCTGGGCCCATGTGGGCCTGCAGTATGTCGTAAATAAAAAAAATAAAGCTTTGTATCTATAAAAGCTTGGGGAAGTGCTTGTGTCTAACACATGTCTAATAGTTACATGTCTAATAGATAATACATGCCTGCACTGCGCGAGATACTTTACGTCAATCTACTTGCTACAACAGCTGCAGAAGAATTCATGACGTGTGGACAATACGTTTTTGGAAGTACAAAGTAAGCAAAAGGGCATGCCAGAAGCACTGGATGACTTGAGCTTCCTGAAGATTTAGCATTCTATAAAATAAGTTTACTTACGAAACTAATTATTCAGTTTTTTATAATTACTGCTACCACTGATTGGCACGATCAGCATCGGTCATTCGCGTTTGTTCGTTACAAAACAAGTGCTTTAAAGTGTGACCTTCTGCGTTAACGCTATACAGCCCAAACATACGTTTTAGTTTGAATCACTTGTGCCAGCGAAGTGTCTTGTGTTTAGAAGAACAAGATACGCCCGACAAGGTATCGGAAAGACTGACACCCCTTTTGGCTCGAATATCGTGACAGAGATATATAAGATAGCCAAAGAGAGTCTAAGATAGTAGCTAAAGTAAACATACATCTATATTCGATGCTGCCCAGTCCTGCCCGTGGTGCAGAAAAATGTGTAAAGCGGATATCGAGAGCTTTCCACATAATGAAAACTTTCGCTTTCCAAAACCTTCGTGCGAAGCATGAATTTTGCCATGCGCCTCTAAAGCTACTGCTCAAAATCCTGACTGGCACTAAGACAAAAGTGTCATGCAAATGCCACTCGAAAAAACCATAGTGGTAAGGGCCAAAGCCTACATTAAAGCCTATGCCTACGAAGTCCATAGGCAACTTCCAAAGGAGACTCTACGCCCGTCCACTCGACTGGTCACCCAGTTGAAAAAGTGGAATTGCTCTAACTTTTCAATTCTGTTTGGTTTAGCAGCGAGGCTTTTCAAGCCGGAGGTTTGGCCGTGAGGTGTTCGCAGAAAAATCTCGCCAGGCGATGAGGCCACTCGGATACATGCAGCGCGATTTAGACGAAGACAGGAGAAACATAAAACACAAACGAGCGCCGTGTCTCCTGTTTTCTTCTAAATCGCGCTGCATGTATCCGGGTATGTAGCCTACCAACTCGCCCAAGTCAAAGTACGATGAGGCCACCTTGTGTGACTTAGGAACGGCTTCGAGCAAGGAGATGGGAGGAGAAGTGAAGAGCTTTACAGGAGAGGACGGGAAAAATGAAACAAAAAACTTGCTTGGCGTGGCGGCATTTGTACGCCGGCTACCACAGTTCGAAGGCGAGCGTCAAAAACATTCGACTATCTAGGCACGCTAGGTGAACAAATTATACGGGAACCACACGATAGTGTTGCTATGTGCTAGAGAACGGGAAAGTATGCAGAAATGGGAAGCGAGAGATTATTTAGTATTTAGTGCAAGACTCTTAAAACGCTTTTGCTAATCTTAAAGAGAATACGGGGGTGTCGCTGAACCCAACTTTCGAAAGATCGCTTGTATTGAAGGAAGCAACGGTCATTATTAGCAGCGCATATGTGTGCGCTTTTGTTAAACCTTCACTCCACTTACTTGGTCGGAGGAGGGTGACCAAACTATAATGGTACACGCTCCCAGGGAAGGCGGTTTCTGCCGTGACGATTTCAAGTACAGTTTCCGAAACGTTCGTTACAGTGACATGCCCTGCACAACGCGAGCTCATTAGGTCGGTGAGCTGCGAATGGAAACTAATTGTCTTGATGAAGTGCACGAGCTTTCCCCATCCTCGTCATCGTCGTCGTCTTCTTCATATTCTCCTTCGCTCCCAGAACACGTGCGCCAATTTCGCCGGTGCGGGATGCAATAATTCTCATGGACGAGCCAACCAGTGCAGAGAGAAAGCAAAAAAAAAAGACAGAGCAACATAGAAAGAAAAATAAAGATAGCGAAAGAAAGAAGTTCTAGGGGAAAATTTCCTCTCGAGTCAAATGCTAACCAGCGTACCCACTACCCGAAGGCGAGCGTCCTAACCACTCGGCTATCTAGGAACACTAGCAGAGTGTAAATAGTCTTGAATAGTATACTATAGCAAGCAGGCGGGAAAGGGATGGGAGGGTGAGGAGGAGGGAAAGATGGAGCGGAGGGGGTAAAGCATATCGAAAGAAAGAGAAAGAGAGAAATAGAGAGAACAAAAGGCAAAACTAGAATGAAGGAGATAAATACAGAGAGTCGAATAGGAACGAACAAGAAATAGTGAACGAAAGAAACAGATATAAAAGAAGTAAAGAGGAAACAAGAAATACAGCTAGAGAGCAAAAAAAGGAAGAAAGAGAAATAAAGATAGAAAGACCCTGAAAGAGAAAGAAATAGCGAGAGAGAGAGATACAGAAAGGAGAAAACAGAAACAGAGATAAAAACGACATTCACATATGTCAAAGAGACGAGAGAAAAAGAAAAAAAAAGGATGAACGAAGAAAACGTTTGCAAAACTTAGCAAAACAGCAAGAGCCATGGATACATAGGAGCCCATCAGCTCCGCTGTCTGCTTAGCATTGTCCTCAAGTGGAAGCTACAGCAATTTTAGAGCACAGCTCTTTAGAGACCGTTCCTGCGTCAAGCAGCGTCGCCATCGCCGTGACCGATCAAGCGAACGAGGAGAAAAGAGGGTGAACGCGGAGCTCGTGCGCATGCAGGGCTGACACGTGCACTGAGGCTGTCTTCGCTTGCCGTGACGGGGCTGTCAGCGTTTTACTTGGTTCGCAATGTCTGCAATGTACAGAGCGGTGTGGGTAGCACACGAGCGCTGGTACTTTCTGTGGCAATATGTAAGTTACCTCGCTTAAACTTCGGAAAGCCAGAACTTAAAACACAGTTGGCACTGCGTTTCCTCGCACTCAGTATGCTACTTCTAACATTGCCTATATCCTAAACGTCTCGTTTAAGGAACGGCTGGCTGGGACATCATCAGCAAGTACGCGCTGCAGCTAGACAATGTGACCATTGTTGAAATGTGGATCATCTTATTAACCACAACTTTTATGCTAGCCATACTGATTGCTTACCTATCAAATGTTTTGCCCTGGACCACATCCAGACCACAGCCTCTTCTGTTTCCTGTTATGGTGAGTAGAAAAATATTCATTGGTAGCCGGTTCAAGTTGCTAAAATAAGCATATCGCGTAAAATGATAACTTTACAATCACCGCGCAATTTTAACCAGTAAATAGCGAAAGGCAAGTAAACGGTAAACAAGCAACTGATGCTTTTAAATATCAATGATGACCATGCAGAAACAACTATCCCAAAAGATGTTATGGTTAAAAACTAGAATTTTTGCTGCGCAGGCATAATGCTAATGAAATTACACGATTTTTAGCTGCATCGCACTACGCACACAGCGAAATTTCTACGGCCCATCTGCATTTGAAGATAGTCGTGCAGTGCGGCATTTGCAGTTGCCCTTGCTGCCCTAAGTGCTGGCGGCAATTCTCCATTGTCCTGTTCTATCAGCTTCGTGAATTCACAGTTCTGTGCCGTCGGCTTTTCGCTGACGCTCTGACCACTTCGCAAGCTCGCAACGCTGCGCCCTCCGCATGGCGTCACCTATAGGTGCGAGTACATGCGATTGGGAAGCATGATTCCGTTCGCTTAGGAAAGCGCGCCGCCCTGTAGCGTCATCATAATTGTTCGACATCATCATCATCATCACCAGTCTCTAGCCACCCTGCCACGCCTCTTACGCAGCTCATCCCCAGAGATCGAGATGCGAGCAAGAAGAGAACAAACACATGCTCCTGGTGGTCTGGACGCCGCAGCCGCCGCCGCTCTCTCTGTTTGGCTATTGCCCTTGTGAATAAAGTGGCGAGATTATGACACGGCCACGCCGGCCGCCTCCACGTGTCGCTCTCGCTGCATTGGTGGCCCGAAGAGTACGCCCTTCATCGAGTGGCCCGCGGCAATGCTCCGCCTACTCCGGCTACCCGTGAAGCCTTTCAAACCGGTATACAGCCGAGCGTGGTTCATACAGCTCCGCGCCGGGGTTCACGCAGCTCGATGTACGCGATCCTGCGCTGATGGCGTCAAGGCACTGCCGATGATGCACGCCATCTCGCTGGATGCCCTGCCGGTTGAACTGCGGGATCTCGCTGCCGCGTCCACCCCCAGCCCGCTGCCATACGACGACATCTGCGCTGCGATGCTATCCTGCTACGGGAAAACGTACTACCAGCTTTCGGGGAGCCGCGACTTTCAAGCTTCCCCTCCATTGCAGCGAGCGGTACTAACCGGTCTGCAACACACCCTTGACCATGACCTAGCTCTCTCGGCTACGACTCCTTCTACCCTGGATCCGGCCACAGGAGCATCCATTTCTGCGTTCAACCACCACGATGACGTAGAAGACGTGCCTACTCAGACCAACAACTAGACAGGAAGATGCGCTCGTTCGAAGCCCTCGTCCCAAGGTCTGTCACGCGCACCTGACACCCGCGCGTTCTCCGCTGGCTCACGAAACGTCTGAGACATCACACTCCACGACGGCTACCTTGCCGCACGCGCTGGATATGACACGAATGATATATAGGGTCAAACGGCGCAAGGGCCACTGTTGGCCAGATTGCTTCTCCTGATGATGGGATGTTTACAGTAATAAGTGATTTGCAATGTTAAGAGGTAGGATGGCTGTAAAGTGGCCTTAAAACACGCGCTCCAGATAAACGTAAAAATATATGTACAATAAAATTATGATGATGACGTACGGACTGGTCTATCGTTGTGCCATGAGTGATGAGCGATAATTATTGCGAAAAGTGAGAAAAAGTGAGCAGCACGTGTGCCTCATCAATTCCTTTGTAACCAAAGGCCTGGAGGCAAGTGCTTTCTTGGAAACAACTACCCTAGCAGCGGCCTCTGTAGAGAGGCCGTGCTGCGGTTGCCTGGGTATATAACATTAAAGGTATGTAAATCTCTGAAAAACCGGAAGAGTGAGTCATATTTAAAAATAGGTTACCTGCCTATATAAACATCGAAGGGTGAAGTGGGAAGTGTTAGCGGTATGGCGAAAAATGCTTTTCTCTAATCTTTGCTTAAGAACACGGTGGTCTTTTGCCATAAACAGGATGCACAGAACAGGTGTGATACATGACCCGATTGTGATTCCTTCTCGTTGCACAAATACAGTTTCGTCGTGTTTTACACATAATGACTGCAAATCAAGCCGTAACAGTACCAAAAAACCTTGCACTCCAGTCAGACATTCATTCATAAACTTTGTGCTGCCATATGCGTCGATGCTCTCTTCGATCGCATGAACGGCTTGTGCTTGCGGAATGTCATAGAACATGTCTATTACATCCACTGATAAGCACGTAATCGGTCGGTCATTCTTCAGAAATTCTATGACCTCCTGAGATCCATTGATCAGGTACGGGTCTTCAATTGGTAGAGCCGACAACTGCGTTTTTAAATATCTTGCAATTTGGTTTTGCCAAGATTCCTTGTCTTCAACAATTACCCTAAACGGTCACTAGGGTAGCTGTTTGGGCTTGTTGGTTTGGCATGACACAGGTTGAAAGCGCAAAAGACGAAGACAGAGAAGAGGCTTGACACACACGAGCGCTGACTTACAACAGTCTGAACCATTCTGAACCATTTGGTACCGAAAAGAACCATTTCTCCGCCTTCAAAAAGTAAACTAGCAGTTATTCCGTACATTCACGGTTTTTCACACCGTCTAAAACGTATCGGTGAACGTGCAAGCGTTAGAGTTGTTTTTTCTGCGCCAGATAAACTGCGATCTTTGTGCAGATTGACTAGCGTGTGTGCCCCCAAGAATAGTGAGTGTGATAAGAAGCACAAAAATTCTTTCGTTGACTGCGCAAAAGGCACAGTTTATCAACTGCCTTTGACTTGCGGTAGCTATTATGTTGGCCAAAGTGGACGATGCCTTAATGATAGGCTCCGGGAGCATCGTTACAACGTATCCGAGATGAGAGGGGGGTTTTTAGATGCACACTGTAGATCTTGCACTGTTATGACCACGTGTGACCCGTCTTACGACGAGTGTTCAGTTGTGAGTAGAAATAGAAATAGGCTAACCCGCGAGATTATTGAGGCGGAGTTAATTGATAGATTAGGTGACGCATGTGTATCACAACCGTCTATTGCTCTTTCTAGAAAAGAGTTATGTTTCTTGCGTCGGGAGATGAATTTTGTGCCGACAGCGCACACGTGATGTGTCACGGCTTCTGTGCTATATAGGTGGTTGCCTGGTTCCGAATAAAATACTGTTGTAAGTCAGCGCTCGTGTGTGTCAAGCCTCTTCTCTGTCTTCGTCTTTTGCGCTTTCAACCTGTGTCATACCCTAAACGGGTTGTCATCTTTATGTGTTTTTACCGCGAAAAATGGACGGTGTGCTACTTCCTTGCTGTCTGATCTTTTTCTGGAGGTTGGGTAGGCCTATTCTACCGCATGTTTTACTAGCGTTCTTCCGTAATTCATCTAGCTCTTCTTGGTCCATGTCTGTTGCATTGAAATTCTTGCTCATAGCTTGCAATGCCTTCTCTTCATAATCTTCATGATTCAAAACCACAAATCACGCGGTATTTTCCGATCAAAGCAGCCTTAAATTATTGCTTTTAAGAAACCAGATAGTCTCATTCAAATAGCTCCGCCCTTGTCTCCTTTTTTTCGTTTTTCGTGAAGCATTGAACACTTTGTGAAATACGTTCCCTTTTGTATTCATCTGGAACTCGTTATGCAATGCTGTGCACAATTCCTAGCAGCTGTACCGGTCTTAGATCCGGCTGTATTGCAAATTTTGGACCTTTATCCAGCGTGCACTGTACCTTTTCGGGAAGATGGCAGCCCGAGAAATTCATGTGGCCACTCTCGTCACCTATTCGACCCTTTTCATTCCTTGGAAGACTTGAGAAAGCCCTTTTCCACCTCGTCTCGCCGAGCTGTTCCGCCATGGCCAAGTGTTGCCTTGTCGTGGTTCTTGCTGTGTTGCTGTCCCCCGTAGTTGCACATGTAGCCTGGATATGCTGTCGGAAAATCCGGACCTGTCTCCAGCTTTCCGCTCGAAGTACCTTGCACAGCCTTCTAGATGTCTTCTCGATGGGGGCTAACTGCCCAAGTAACAGCTTAAGCACCGGGTTCGCCAATCCTTGCGATAGAGCATAGGTCAGGGTGCACTTCCGTACTCTTTCTTGTGAGATGCATTCAACAAAATAGTATACCCGCTGTATTGCGGGAACGTCAGGAACATATAAGCCCGATGTACTCGAAATTAATGTCAGTAATACGACGAAAGGGGCTAGTTGGTTCATGTTGGCTTGGTGATGCGCTTACGGTAGGGAGACGTTACAAAGTACGCAGGACACAGTGTTAACAGGACGAGCGCAAACTTCAACTGATTTTTATTATTCATGCGTAGGCATAAATAAAAGTTCACAAAAACACGTGGAAAAGATAGTACACTTGACTCCGCCTACGTGACGTCCATGACGAACTCGATTTCCGCAGGAGATAGTTTTATCGACGGCTCGCTGACGCATGTTTCGGCGCCCATAGATGCCATGACTGCAGCTTCGTAAACTATTCTGTCCCTGTCGTCCTTTATCCGCTTTACAATAGTAGATTTTTCGAACTGGGGTAGGCATGCGCATTGGTTACAGTGAGTAGCTAAATTTCCGGGATGGGCAATCTGTTTACAGTTGTACCGGTGTTCTCTAAGCCTAGTGTTAATACATCTTGAGGTCTGTCCAATATATTGTTTTCCGCATGTTAATGGCAAACTGTTAATGGCAAACTTGCTTGCGCTTTGGGAGGTTCGGGTAAACGAGGAAATCTGGTTGGGGACATCCATCCGTCAAACCAGGTTAGGGAGCATCGAAAAGAGCGAAAACATTGCTGGTGTCCACGAATTCGTACATGCAGGCGGCCGTCGTACCAATTTGAAGCACCTATATTCGTTGCTGAAGTTTGCCAGCACTACGTTTGCTTTACCATCACCTAGCTTGGTTATCCCTTTTGGAACGCACATCTGACAATTCAGAAGCAGGTGCTGGTGGCCCTCGATGACGCCTTCAAGGTCTGCAGGTTTTTCGGTGCCGACAGAAATGATGATGATGATGATGATGATGATCACATGCAGTGTGTGCGTCCCTGGCATTTTGTGGGGCGGCAGCGCTTTTTCTGAGTATAGTGTTATTAGGGAGTTTTCGAATAGGGGCCCCAATCGTTTTGGGGCTCCAAAGAAATAACGTAAAGGCCACTGCGCATGCGCGAGACCCAAACAGCGGTTGGGTTTTGCATTAAGGACGCTATTTTTCAAATTTAGCAGGAGCCCCTAAGCCTGCCCCTAAAACTTTGTGTCAAAGAAACATGACGGCACCCATTGAAGCGACAGCTTTTGGCCAGGACTAGGGTGTCCGAAGCACGGCAGACCTCATTCGCAAACTCTTAGTTCCTGCTTGACCCAAAGCGAGCACACGCAAAAGGCTTTGGGGCCCAAAACTTATGGGGCCCCTATTCGAAAACTCCCTACTGACTCCGACCTCAGGTTGATGACTGTGCCGTGGTAACTTAGGAAGTCCATCCCAAGTATCACATCCCTGGAGCAATGTTGCAGGATTACAAAGCTTGCAGGGTAAGTCCGGTTATTGATGGTGACTTTTGCTGTGCAAACTCCAGCCGAAGTTATCAAATGACGTCCAGCGGTTCGAGCCTTGGGGACTTTTGAAGCAGTAATAACTTTCTTCAACTTCGCGGCGAACGGTCTCCTGGCGACGGAGTAGTCAGCTCCAGTGTCGCCGAAAGCGATGACGTTGTGGCCGTCGAATAGCACGTCGAGGTTAAGTGGCGGCGTCGGGTCACGGCTAGGTCGGCTACTCCCGCTGCTTCCACGTGGCGTCGACAGGTCCTCTGCAGGCCTCGAAGTTTCGACGTCAGGGCTCCATTCGGCTTGCGGTGTGTTCTTTACATTTCGTCGTGGCGTCGTCGTCGGCTGCGGAGGATCTTCGGTAGTTCGCGGTAAAGCAACCGCACCTTCCTCGGTTGCTGCCCCTAGTTTTACAGCGAAAGCTGTTATGAGAACATTTCACCGGCCGTTTTTGGTGCCGTAGTTGTCCGCCGCCGCCGCCGCCGCTGCCGCCGCCGCTGCCGCCGCCGCCGCCGCCGTCGCCGCCGGTGTCCGTAACCAGTATCGCTCGAAATAAGAAAAAAAACTAAATAAGAAAAAAATTCCAGGATGGAACGAGGTTCGAACCTGGGCCCTCTGCGTGGGAGCCCAGTATTCAACCTCTGAGCCATGCCGGTGCTTGAAACTGCTTTGCAAAAAGGTCCTATACAGGCTTCATGTCGGGAAGGAACCACATTGGCATATGCAATATAGCGTGGTAAAAGAGTAGAATAAGCACCAAGCGTCGCACAACGCGAATTCTGTAACCAGGCGTCACACAATGCGAACTGCGCAACGAGTAGGTTGTTGAATGGTTCCAACCCCTTACAAAGAGCTCTGCCATAATTTTTCATCGTCATCACGCACAGCATCAACAAAGTGCGCATAATGCCTTACATGCGTTTAGCAGGTACCAACGCTCTCCGTAGAATGACGAAAAATGGCACAGTGCCTGCTGCCCTACTTCTAAAAAATTACAATGATTTATAGCGTAGTGGGTTCCTCGCAAGTGCACTTCTGTTGGTTGCCAAGGAAGCCCACAAGGCTCCCATGATCCATTTCCTCAGGGTCTCAATAAAGTCAATTCTCTCTCTCGCTCGCTCTACATTTCTCCGGTTAACGTATGTTATAAAGCGTGGTGGGACAGTTAAATAACGACCGGGCGTCACACAATATACATTACGTAACTAGTGGGTCGTTTAAAGCTTCCAACCCATTACAAAGGGCGCAACCATGATTATTCATCGTCATCAACCGCCGCATCAACAAACTGCACATAATCGCTTACATATGGTACCTCGCTTCTCCGCAGAACAACGAATAATGTCGTGCTGGGTGCTTCCCAACTTCCCAAAAATTACGCTTTGTGGCGTAGTGGGTACGTTGCTAATGTACCTGTATTAGTAGCCACAGGAGAGTTTATAACGGGCTCTAGAAATGCCGCTCTTCCAGCTTTCGCTGTGACTGTGCTGCGCTTTCCGCAGCACAGTCACATTGGGGAGACACGTAACGACCTGGCGACGGCGCTCGGGAAGGTCGTGGGTAGCTCCAATGCGCGCCTGCCAGATAGTCCGAACATGGCCGTTCACCTCGTTCTGTATGTGGCTCGTTGATGGCGAAACCATGCAGTCCCATCTGTCGGTAGTGGCAACGAAGGTAGATGTGACCAGCTTCTCCGCAATGGTAGCAGAGAGCGGGCGGTGGCCGGGAGCGCGCCAAACGTCGGCGTTTCGCTGGGCGTGGCTTTGTCCAACCATCGGGCGGTAAAGCGTTGGTGGTGGTGGCCGAACTGCTGCGGCGGTGCGGCGTATCGACGTCGGCTCGGAGGGGGGGGGGGGCGTTGCGTCGGGCTCCAGCAGCTCAGCTCATGGCTTTCAGCTGCTGCTGGGGTGGTTCAAAGGTGCCCAACTGTTGGATATGTTTTCGAATAAGATATGCGATCGAGTCCATTTGAGGCTGTGATGAGGGTAACAGCTTGTGCAGTTCTTCCCGCACGATCACTGGAATTGTTTGGTGCAGGTCGCCGAAGCCGGGGACATAAACAGCTGGGCTGTCTCGAACCAATCGTCGATTGTACTGGCGGTTCGCATTTCCCGCGTCTTCGCGGTAGTCGTTGCTTCTTCACAAATTCATGGATGGTCTTAGGTGGGTTGCTCATCACTCCCGCGAACAGCTCCTGCTTGACTCCTCCCATGAGGAAGCAAACTTTAATCCCCTCTGGCATTTCAGAGTCAGCATGGAGGATCACGCAGCATCACGTCTTCTTTTGGGAGCTGCACACGGGTTTTCAGCAGCGCTTCCCCTCTCTACTTGCGGACGACGCTCCTAAATGTGGCGAGAAATCTAGTGCTCAAAATGTCTCACGTTGAATGAGTTCGCTCTTTGTCCTCGAACCAGGTGCGAGCGGCGTCTTCCGAGGTGAGGTACACATGCCGTAGCTCTCTTCGCTACTCCAGGTATTAAAAACGGCTACCCGGTCGTACGCTTTGAGCCAGCATTCCGGGTATTCGGATCATGATCCGTGGAACGTTGGAGGTTCCCTGGGATGTCGCAGCACGACTGTCACTGGGGGTGGCACTATGGCTGTCATCGTTGCCGCAGTCGTGGTTATGGCGTCGGTCTTCCGGGTCTTATCAGGTAGAGGTCCATACTCTGGTGGTAGGCATTGTTGCCTGCGATTAGCTTTTTGGTCGGAGTTGGCGTCAATGTGTTCGCGACTCGGGCTGGCTTCCCGACTTGACGGGGGCATCCGAAACATTAAAGAACAGCACGTCCACTAGATATCACGGGGTCGTGACGTTGACGAAGGCAGCAGTCTGCTTGTCCAAGACGAAACTGTTTATTTGCCCGAACTTTTGGCCGGGGAACGGATAATGGAAATGCAGCAAGCAATGCTCTCTGTTCCAGAATAATCTCAGCTATCCGCGTTTTGGCGCTCAAGCCTATACGATTCAAACATTATCCAGAGGGTTGCGAGACATTAGGGTGTGGCTTGCGCAAGGCAGTGGCTACGCGTACAGCGGGCTAGTTGCATAAAGATAACAGAAGACGCTCGCGTGGCAATACAAATGGGTAACGGCTGTAGCCGTTAGAGAAGCCGCATGTTAGAGGCACCGCAACTTGCGCTTATGAAACAGGAGGAGGTGGAAGAGCTTCAGTAACTTCACTCTGAGTTACACGGCGGAGCGAGTGATGCAGGCTCTCGGCGACAGATGCCACAAGGGAGAGCTCACAAGCCACTCCCTCATGAACGTATTGCTTAATTTGCGGCAGCAAGGCGAACATTCAGCGCCAGCGCTTCTAGTTTCCAGGACTGAGAGTTCCACTGTCATAATTCCAGCGCGACGGCAGATAGGCATCTTAACGCACATAATCAAAGCTTTGGCATAGTTCAATGACTTCGTTACTGTCTGAGGGCATTAGGCTACCAGCATATGTCATGCATCATCATCTATGCCTCGATGGCCCTCATTTGGTCACACATCCGCCATGGATGCATTCACTGGCTTACAGACGGCGAAGGCATCCTTAATATAGCTTGTGAAGGTTTCACCATTTGTCGGGCTCTGCCAAGCAGCCGGTGTTCGGTGCGAAGCTTGCGCACGCCTGGCCGACCGAACAACGAAGTGAGTGTTTCTTTGAAAGCCGACCGGATGGCGCAAATGGCTTCATGGTTGTAGTGCCACAGCTTCGCATAGAGCTCACGCCATTGTGCACCGGTAGAAAGAATATATATATATATATATATATATATATATATATATATATTGTCACGTAGTGTTGTGACTAATGGAGCAGGAGCTTGAAGGCAGTCTTGGGGCAACCACTTTAATTGGGCGAAAGTAGTTCTCTAAATCGGCGGCGGTAACATCGACAGGCGCAGCTGCCGATTCGACGGGTCACAAGAAACAGAACACTCGCGGCTCGGCGCTGCACGCGGTTTCGTAGTGGCACTGTTCCGCCTGACGCCCCTTATCAACACGTGAAGTCGAGGGAACAGAATTGGACGCGATAACATCATACACACATGATCATACTAGGCGCCTTCTTTGACGCATGCAAAGACGAAAGGCACAAATGATACGAGCACACGCCCGTCGTGTCAAACCAAAAGACGTCACGTGGCATTGCCCCCCTTTCAACAGACATCGTCCCGATGTTTAAGCCAAATTAGTATGTGACTGCAAGAAAAAAAAAAGAATGCAAAAAGCAACACAATCGTAAATACGAGAAGTTGTGGATTAGTGTGTTAGTACTAGCGTGCGTGGTATGGTTTCAAACGGACGACGTGAACCACTTCAGGGCGTGGGCGACGTCGTTGGGACGAGCTAAGGTTATCGGGCACAACCTCGTAATCCACAGGACCTAAGCGTTGCACAACCTTATACGGTCCGAAGTAGCGGCGCAAGAGTTTTTCACTGAGTCCGCGCTTCCGAATAGGCGTCCACACCCAGACGCGGTCACCGGGTTGATATTGCTGGTCGCGTCGGCGAAGATTGTAGCGTCGGGCGTCGGCTTTCTGCTGTGCTTGAATACGCAGACGGGCTAATTGTCGAGCCTCTTCTGCTCGCTGCAGGTAGAGAGAGACGTCCAAGTTTTTCTCATCGGTGACGTTCGGAAGCATGGCGTCGAGCGTCGTCGTGGGTTCTCTTCCGTATAGTAGTTTGAAGGGCGTCATCTGGGTAGTTTCCTGTACTGCGGTGTTGTAGGCGAATGTCACGTAAGGTAATAAGGCGTCCCATGACTTATGCTCGATGTCTACATACATTGATAGCATGTCGGCAATAGTTTTGTTTAACCGCTCAGTAAGGCCGTTAGTCTGAGGGTGGTATGCCGTCGTCCTGCGGTGGCTTGTGTGGCTATAGTGTAGGATTGCTTGAGTCAGGTCAGCTGTGAACGCCGTGCCTCTATCAGTTATGAGCACCTCGGGCGCACCGTGTCGCAGGACGATGTTTTCGATAAAAAACTTCGCTACTTCTGTGGCACTGCCCTTAGGTAGCGCTTTTGTTTCGGCGAAACGAGTCAAATAATCGGTTGCGACGACGATCCATTTGTTTCTATCTGCGGACGTCGGGAATGGTCCCAGAAGGTCCATTCCAATTTGTTGGAAAGGCCTTGACGGTGGCTCGATCGCCTTTAGGTGTCCAGCTGGCTTTAACGGGGGCCTCTTACGTCTTTGGCAGTCTCTACAGGTCTTCACGTATAGCGCCGTGTCGGATGTCAGATTGGGCCAGTAGTATTTCTTCTGGATTCTTGCCAGTGTGCGGCTGAATCCTAGGTGACCTGACGCTGGTTCGTCATGACAAGCATGCAGTATTTCTGGGCGAAGTTGCGGCGGCACGACAAGTAGGAAATTGGCCCTATTTGGAGAAAAGTTCTTTTTCACCAGAACGTTGTTGTGTAGGCAAAATGAAGAGTGTCCGCGGCGGTACGCTTTCGGAACGGATGTTGCCTTGCCTTCCAAGTACTGAATGAGGTCATGAATGTCGGGGTCGCATCGTTGTTGTTCGGCAAAACGACTGTCACTGATCGCTCCGAGAAAGGCGTCGTTATCTGCGTCCCGTGGGACAACGTCGATGGGAGCGCGTGAGAGACAATCGGCGTCGGAGTGCTTGCGTCCAGATTTGTGAACGATCTTCACATCGAATTCCTGAAGCTGCAAGCTCCAACGCGCTAGGCGGCCTGATGGTTCTTTCAGATTTGCAAGCCAGCAGAGCGCGTGATGATCTGTGACCACCTTGAAAGGACGTCCGTATAGGTACGGGCGGAATTTGGCGGTTGCCCAGATAATCGCAAGACACTCCTTCTCTGTTGTCGAATAATTGGACTCAGCTTTGGTGAGCGACCGGCTAGCGTAGGCGATAACGTTTTCAAGAGAACCTTTTCTTTGGACGAGTACCGCGCCGAGGCCAACGCTGCTTGCATCTGTGTGGATCTCTGTTTCAGCGTTTTCGTCGAAATGCGCGAGTACTGGCGGTGACTGAAGGCGGCGTTGAAGTTCGGCGAATGCGTCAACTTGTGGAGTTCCCCACTTGAATTCAACATCTGATTTCGTTAGACGTGTCAGCGGCTCAGCAATTTTCGAGAAATTAGGTACAAATCGTCTGTAATATGCGCATAGTCCCAAAAACCTGCGGACTGCTTTCTTGTCTTTAGGCCGCGGAAATCCGGCGATGGCTGAAGTTTTCTGTGGATCAGGGCTCACACCATCCTTGCTGACGACGTGGCCGAGAAACAGCAATTCTTCGTAAGCAAACCGACACTTCTCTGGCTTCAGTGTCAATCCGGAAGATTGGATCGCCGTGAGCACGGTCCTCAGCCTGCTTAAGTGTTCTTCAAAGTTTGCTGCGAAAACCACAACGTCGTCTAAGTAGACGAGGCACGTTTGCCACTTCAGGCCAACTAAGACTGTGTCCATAACTCTCTGAAATGTGGCTGGTGCTGTGCAAAGTCCGAACGGCATTACTTTGAATTCATAGAGGCCATCTGGCGTAATGAAAGCAGTCTTCTCTCTGTCCCTTTCGTCGATTTCGACTTGCCAATAGCCGCTCTTGAGGTCCATCGACGTGAAGTATTTAGCATGGCAGAGGCGGTCAAGGGTGTCGTCGATACGTGGCAGCGGATAGACATCCTTCTTTGTAACGTCGTTCAGCCGACGGTAATCGACGCAGAATCTCAGCGTTCCGTCCTTCTTTTTGACTAGCACAACGGGCGACGCCCATGGGCTTTGCGACGGCTGAATGATGTCATCACGCAACATATCATCGACTTGCTTCTTGATAACCTCGCGCTCTCGTGACGACACTCGATAAGGGCTTCGGCGAACAGGCTGCACATTTTCGTCTGTTAAAATGCGGTGCTTAGCTATCGTAGCTTTGCCAATTTTGGATGTCGTCGAAAAGCAGCTCATGTATTGGCGAAGAAGGCCCTTCAGCTGCTCTTGTCTCTGCATTGGCAGAGCAGGGTTTATGTTGAACATAGGCTCCACAACCGGGTCTCTGGCCACGCGTTTCGCCGACGACTCTGTCAAGCTGCAGGATTCGCTGACTTCAGCGAAATTTTCCAGGAACGCGACGGTTGTGCCTTTGTTAATGTGCCTTTTCTCTGCAGTGAAGTTAGTTATCAGTACTTCTGAGCGTCCGTTTCTGAAGTTGGCGATACCTCTCGCGACACAAATGCCACGTTCAAATAGCAAGTCCGCGTTTCCTTCGACTATGCCATTCATCTCTCCTGATGCATCGCTACTAACGGAGACGAGCGTGCTTGAGTAGGGCATGAGACTAACATGTTCTTCGATGACGCACAATGGTGAACGACACTCAGCATCCCGGTCCTGGTTTATCGCTTGATCTGTGGACAGCGTAATAGACTGCGATTTTAGGTCGATGACAGCATCGTGTTCGTTCAGGAAATCAATGCCGAGTATCACATCTCGGGAACAGTGCTCGAGTATCACAAACGTAGTTGGGTATGTGTCGTCGCGGACTGTGATTCTAGCGGTGCACCTTCCCTTCGGTGTGACAAGGTGTCCGCCCGCCGTGCGCATCTGTGCGCCGTCCCACTCAGTCTTTACTTTCTTTAGCTCAGTTGCTAAGCGACCGCTGATGACAGAGTAATCGGCGCCTGTGTCCACGAGAGCACGAACGTTGCGGCCATCAATGAGTACGTCGAGGTCGGTAGTTTTAGATCTTGCGTTGCAGTTGCGGTGAGGTGTTGGGTCACGGCTGCGTCGCGTCGTACTGCTTTCCATGCGTTCCGTTGCATTGCACCCGTCAAGCTCCGTTTCCTTCGGCACTTGAATTTCGCTGGGGGCCACGTCGTCGCTTATTCGTCGTGCTTGGTCTTGCAGCCTCGTCGTCTGCGGCGGAGGTTCTTCGAAAGTTTGTTCCACAGCAACCACACCTCCAGCGGCTGCCGACTTTAGTTTCCCGGACTTGGGGACCGGCCACGAGCACCCGAATACTGCGACCGACGTTCTGGTGACTGGTAGCGGGCAGGTGATGGTGAGCGAGACGAATACCTAGGTCTCCACTCAGCGGTGGTGAGGTATTCTGCAATATCCTGCGGACGTTCGCCTCGTTGTGGGCGGGGCGCGGTGGCGGGGAACCCACGCAGACCCATTTCTCTGTATCGACAACGGCGGTAGACGTGTCCCGCTTCGCCGCAGTGGTAACATAGTGGGCGACGGTCCGGTGCCCGCCATATGTCAGTCTTCCTCAGCACGCTGCGAGCAGGAAGCGGTGGGCGGCTGTCCACGTGTGGCGACGGAGAGCGACGTTGCGGCTCGCGGCTCGTGTAGGCTGGCGCGTGTAGTGCACGGTGTGCGGCTGCGGCATATGTCATGACTTCTGGTTCTTTTATCGCCTGACATGGTCCGTGGGTCCCTAGCGCGCTTTGAACTTCCTCTCTAATTACATTAGCGAGGGACGAGACATGAGGTTGCGAAGGTGGAAACATCAAGCGCATTTCTTCGCGGATGACAGATCTAATCATTTCTCTGAGGCTGTCTTCATGCGGGAAGTTAGTTGGGGCGGATGCGCTGCTCACTGACGTCGTCCAGAAGCGATCGTAGTGCCTCGCTCGCAGTTGCAGCGATTTTTCGATGTTGCTAGCTTCTTTTAGGAAGTCTTCTACAGTAGAGGGAGTGTTCCGTAGAAGCCCAGCAAAAAGATTCTCTTTCACGCCTCTCATCAAGAAGCGCACCTTCTTGTCTTCAGGCATTGCCGGGTCAGCTTTTCGAAACAACCGGTGCATTTCCTCTACGTACATCAGCACAGATTCTCCGGGCTGTTGCGTACGCGTTTGAAGAAGCAGCTCTGCGCGTTCCTTGCCATTTTCGCTGGGAAATGACCGCAGTAGATGCTGCTTAAACAAATGCCAGGTAGACAGCGACGCTTCACGGTTTTCGAACCATACCTTGGCGGAATCTTCCAAGGAAAAGAAAACGTGCCTGAGCTTGCTGTCATCGTCCCAGTCGTTAAGAGCGGCTACCCTTTCAAACTTTTCAAGCCATTCCTGGGCGTCTTCCCACGAAGAGCCATGGAATTTCGGCGGCTCTCGTGGCTGCTGGAAGACAATTGGTGCCGTGGTTGCGTCGGTGGTGTTAGTTCCTGCCGTCTTCGTCGTCATGTTGATTGGGAGAGCGCCGAACTCCGGAGGTAAGTTCAGCAAGCGGCGGCTTGCTCGCTGCGCAATGGCGCCGTCAACTGGAAGCGTGCGATGGGGGCTGCTGCTTCTGCTTCCGGGAGGCGTTTTAGGCATGGGACACCAGCACCTCCACCAGATGTCACGTAGTGTTGTGACTAATGGAGCAGGAACTTGAAGGCAGTCTTGGGGCAACCACTTTAATTGGGCGAAAGTAGTTCTCTAAATCGGCGGCGGTAACATCGACAGGCGCAGCTGCCGATTCGACGGGTCACAAGAAACAGAACACTCGCGGCTCGGCGCTGCACGCGGTTTCGTAGTGGCACTGTTCCGCCTGACGCCCCTTATCAACACGTGAAGTCGAGGGAACAGAATTGGACGCGATAACATCATACACACATGATCATACTAGGCGCCTTCTTTGACGCATGCAAAGACGAAAGGCACAAATGATACGAGCACACGCCCGTCGTGTCAAACCAAAAGACGTCACGTGGCAATATATATATATATATATATATATATATATATATATATATATATATATATATGTCACACTCATGACAAAAACTGTAGCACCAGTATCAACTAACGCAGTGGCAGGTACACTATCATTTAACACACACTTTGTTCTTGACCATCATAATAGGAAGAGGAGTAGTTCGCAGAGACGGAGACTGGCCGGCGACCTTACCTCCATCGTCCGCGCCGGCTAGTTTCCCGACGACGGTGGTGACAGAACGCCGCCGTGGTGACGGTGAACGGCGTTGGCGTCTGGTCGGTGGCGTCAGGCTACGGTCTCAAGCTGGCGAGTCACTCATTTGTTGTACTGACGGAAGGTATTCCAGGAAGGCGAGCCTGTTGTGTTTGCTGCCCGAGGTTCTGTCGGCCAATGATCATCATGAATTCCTTGTTCCAGGTTAGGCCAAGTCGGTGTTGGGCCGTATCTCGTCTGGCGTAGCCGGCGACAAAAACGAGAGATGTGGCCTACGGCACCACAGCTGTAGCAAACAGGCGAAGGGCGACCGACGTTGTAGGCTTCGGGATAAGCTCTGGGACGATGCGTGTAGAAAACACGGTCTTCTGAGGGCCGATTCATGGTAGTACCCTTCGAGTGCATTGGTCGTGCGTCACGTCACTGGGCAAGAAACTTCGGTGCTGTCACAGCTGGTCGACTCGAAAGTCTGCGCCGCCCGAGATGGCCGACAGTGTGGATACAGCCGATGCAGGTTCGTTGTGTTGATTAAAAGCACAACCAGGCTGTTGGAAATCCACTGATTTGACGTGTCGTTCCAGTTCTTCGCGGACAATTTGCCTTACAATTGCTGCAAAGTCAAATTGAAGATTGTAGCTGTCCTCAACACTTGCTACAGTTGCAACAATTGCTAACCTGCCGAACTTGGGCGTGATGCGGCGCAGCTTCAAGATCTCAAATGTGCGGCAATGCTTCACGACATCTGCGACCGAGGCAGGACTCTCCTTGGCAATCAAGTAGTTGTATACATCCTCGGCAATACCTTTGAGAAGGTGCCCAACTTTGCCCTCTTCGGACATTCGAGGAGTAACCGTCTTACACAACTTTAGGATCGCCTCTATGTACGTGGTACAGTTCTCACCTGGCACTTGAGCACGCTGAAGCAATGTCTGCTCCGCCCGCTTTCTCTTCGTGGTAGATTCTCCGAAGTACTCTGTGATCTCAGTAGCGAAGCGGTCCCAGGTTTTTAATGATTCTTCGTGGTTCTGAAACCACACCAGCGCAGTGTCTGTCAGCAAGAGAACGACATGCTCCAGCTGAGCTGCGGGGTTCCAGCCGTTGCACTTGCTTACGCGCTTATAGTGGGTAAGCCATTCCTCCACGTCCTCGCCGGGTTTTCCAGAGAAAGGGCGTGGCTCCATCTGACGCATCCAGGCGCCGGTTGTCCGCGCCGGAGGAGTCGGAGACGACCGTTGGTCACCGTTGTTCGACATCGGGATCCCTGGTAGTGTAGGAGGTAGTCGAGCGAGGCGTCGGCTTCGGCGTAGACCTAACGGCAGCGGCTCCGTCGTCTTGATCGAAGTACCCAGCACCTATATATATATATATATATATATATAGATATATATATATATATATATATATATATATATATATATATATATATATATATATATATATATATATATATATATAGATATATTGTAAAGATTTTATTAGCGGACACTCGGCGACAGAGTTCCATGTGATTAGCAGAGTTCTAAGGCTTCGCTACAATTACCCCTGGTACGAAAAGGGAGCCGCTTGGCGACCTAACAGCTAGTCAGTATAAGCGGCTAATGGTAGGCCTTGAGACGCTCCACGTTGACAATGTCGTGGTTTCGACGGCGCATGTCCGAAGATGGGTCAACGGGCTCGATCAGGTAGCTTGCAGGGAATGAAAGATCGATGACACGGTAGGGACCTTCGTATTTCGGCAGTAGTTTTGAAGTGAGGCCAGTTGCAGTGGTAGGGATCAAGCGTCATACGAGCGCTCCAGCGAGGAACGTGGGCTCAGAAGTGGTTGTGTTACCACGAATGCCCTTCTCTCGCTCTTGGTCATATGTAGTAAACGTCTTCGCAACTTCTCACCACTATTCAGCAAGTCTGGCTTGGCGCACCCATCAGATTGATCCGGCTTGTATGGAAAAATTGTGTCGATTGTGTGCGACAGGTGCCTGGCATACAGTAAGAAAAATGGGAAGAACCAGTAGTGCTCTGTGGGGCGGTATTGTAGGCGTAAGCGACGAAGGGCAGAATAGCATCCCGATTGGTGTGATTGGCGTTACACAGTGAGCATGTCGCCGAGCGTACGGTTAAAGCGTTCGGTGAGGCTATTTGTCTGCAGGTGGTAAGCTGTAGTTTTGCGGTGAACAACGTTGCACTCTTTGAGAATGGCTCCGACGACTTCCGACACGAAGACACGGCCTCGATCACTGAGCAGCTGCTGGAGTGGACCGTGATGCAGCGTGAATCGGTGAAGCAGGAAGGAGGCCATCTCGCGCGCTATAGCCGCTGGGTGGGCGGCAGTTTCAGCGTTGTCGCATAAAAAACGTCGTAGAACGTCTTCGATAATAAAAACTGTTTATTAATGTAAATATGAAGGTAAAAAAGGCGTTTAAAAACTGTTTCGAGGATTAAAGAGGCTGGGCAGCGTTCAAGAGAAAAACCTAGCCTGTCGTTCTAGTCCTCTGATTGCAACTGGGCTTGTCCCCCTTCGCTTTCATATTCGCACCCCCCAAAGAGGGGAGCCCTGTCACCCTCTCCTTTCCTCCGAGTCGCCGCACCTCAGTGCCATAAATCTGCGAATGCAACACATTCGTCAGCCACGGATCACCACTGGTGCTGCCGCAGTCGTCGCCTCTCGTGACCTTGACGAAAACAGTGGCGACCACGGAGGGAGGGAAGAGGAGGGAGGCAGGGAAGCGCAGAATTACAACACTGCCCCACCGTATGGGCCTGCTCATTCTACAGTTCGGACATTTCCAGCGGGTACCGTCGCTGAACGGGGCGCCTTACATGCTTGTCCTGCGGCCTCCTGGGTTCACAGGATCGTATTGCTCCGTCTCGGCCGGGAAACAGCGAAAGAATGACACCAGCCTTCCACAGTAGTCGCGGGAGATTCTCCTGCACGAGCACCACATCGCCGACAATTGGCTCTCTCCCTTTGGCCTGCTTCTTTGCATACGCCGAGCGAAGCTGTTTGAGATATTCGCTGTGCCCGACCTGCCAGAATGCGTCAAGTGTTTGCTTTCTGTTTTTCCACAGCGTTCGCGAAGAATTCTCGTCTCGTTCGAGCACTCGGTTACCAGCGGCTGGCAAAGCAGTTAGCCGCTTCCCGGTCAGGAAGCTGGCCGGTGTAAGGGGGGAGCCGTCGTTGGTGTTGTCATGCACGTGATTGAGGGGCCTTGAATTTATGACCGCTTCAACTTCTGTTAGACGGTGGACAGCTCAATGAAGCCGAGACATCGGCGTCTGATTACTTTCTTGAGCGCCGTTTTTACAATGCGAACCAGTCGTTCGTAGAAGCCTCCCAACCATGGCGTGGTCGACAATGAATGCCCACTCTACGTTAGAACGGGCGAAATAAGCCAATGTGTCAGGCTGCTGCAGGGTCTTCCAAAGAACGGCGAGTTCTGTCGACGCGCGTTTGAAAGCTAGGGCGTTATTCGAGTAAACTATTTTGCACAGCCCTCTACGCACCACAAGCCGACGGAAAGCGCGCAATAAACTCTCAGTAGTCATTTACGGGAGGAGTTCAAGATGAACTGCCCTAGTCACCGCGCACGTGAAAAGTACATGTACGCCTTCACTTGCACTGCCTTCTCCTTGACATAGAGGGGGCCGGCAAAGTCAACACCGATCACTTCGAAGGAGTCATCCTGAGTAGTCCGATCGGGTGGAAGACCCGTCGGCGGCTCGATGTGAGTAGCACTGTACCGCTTACACACCCCACACGCGCGCACAACACTTTTCACAGTCTTGCGTCCACGAAGGCTCCAATACCTCTCACGCAAAGCACAAGAGTCTCTCTGACGCCTGCGTGGAGAAGTTGACGATAAGTGCGCCACACAATAAGCACTGCGTATCTGTGTAGTCCAGGCAGTAAAACAGGGTGTCGTTCATTGTGCCTCACATTCTGCGAACAGAGACGTCCTCGTATCCGAAGCAGGCCATCGCTCTCTGTCCACAGCGTAAAATCTTTCAGCAGAGTTGCTTGGCAGCGTGGATCCATTTGCTGTGCTCCGAAGTTCGTTGGAAAAGGCAGAGTTTTGCGCTTTCTTTAGCCAAATAATGTGGGCGCGCCCGACCTCCTCGGCTGTCAATGGACTGAACGTCTTGATTCTCGCACGTAGATTCTTCACCAGCCGCAGAACCCACGCGGTCACCCGATCCACTCTAGTAGCAGAGCTAAATCTGGCAAGGTCAAGCAATTCGCAATCGTCGTTGACTGCAGTATTCAGCACTTGTATGTCAATTTTCTGCTCCAGCTCCTCAGGCGCGAAGCTTCCGGATTGTTGCTCCAAAGGCCACGAGTCCTGTCCTTGCGTCATCCACGGTGGACCATTCCACCTCCAGTGGCTTCACTGAAGTTGACCAGCTGTTAGTCCGCGGGTCATCAGGTCCGCCGGATTCATTTTTCTATGACAGTGCCGCCACGCCGCTCTCTCGGTGTTCTGTTGAATCTCGGTGACGCGGTTTCAGACGAATTGTTTCCATCTCGATGCATCCCCTTGGATCCAGCTCAGCGCAATCATGGAGTCCGTCCAAAAATAAGCCTCATGAAATTAGATCTTCAGATTACTGTTCACAAACTGAAAAAGCATTGACGCGAGCAAGGTGGCCATTATTTCTTTCGCGCCAATGTGATAGTTTTCACGGGAGCTACCCTGCGCTTCGAAATGACGAGGCTGGATATGCGCCGTCCAGTTGTGCTCCCACTGCACAAGTACACAACAGCTCCGTAAGCCTTCGTGCTTGCGTCAGCAAACACGTACAACGTCCTGCGCTTTGGGGTTCCCTCAATTTCAGAATCGTAAGCTCTGTTGATATTGATTGTTTGCAGTACGGGAAGCTCCGCGCACCGCTTAGTCCAATTCTGTAGCACATCATAAGGTAAAGACTGGTCGCATTCGATGTTCTGCTTTCAAATCTCCTGATACATAGCTTTCGCCCTTACCTTGTACGGTGACAGGAATCCAGGAGGATCGTACAGCCTCGCCGTCGTTTGCAAGACGAAACACTTAGTGTTAACCCTTGCTTTCGCGAAGTCGACGACAGCGTCAGGAGCAAAGGTGAGGACATCCTCGTTCGTTTGCCAAGTAAAGCCAAGAACCTTTAGGAGATTTGCTGGTTGCCCAAGGGGATGTTCGAGAATGTCATCATTACGGAATAGCTCCATCATTTCGTTGCTATTTGATCCCCATTTTTGCAAACTCATCGATGTAGCACGGAAAATGTCTTTCGTTTCCTCATAAATTTTTAACGCCTGCCCGACAGTCTCAGCTCCACAGATCAGGGCATCTAATAAATGCTGTTCTTCAGGAGGTCCGCCGTTTCGGTGTAATGCTTGATTTTTTCCAAGTGATGCTGTAGAATAGCCGCCAAGAGGAATAGACTAGATGTAATTCTGAGTAGGACTCATGCCATTCTGAATGTTTGAACCCCCGACAGAGGGTTTCCTTGCTCGGGACTGCTGGCATACCACAAGCACCGCAACGCATCTCTGTGCTGCGGAGCCACACGCCGCTGCAAAAACGCTTTTTTGACATCGGCCATCAGCGCTATGCGATCGCATTGAAAGTTTAGCAATATCTTGATGAGGTCGGGATTTAGATTCGGGCCACTTTCCAAATCTTCGTTTATTGACCTTGCGTCGATAACGTGTGACGAGGCATCAAACACGATCCTCAAGTTTGTGCTGCTCCGCTGTCAAAGAACTGGCTGATGGGGCATATAATAAATCGGATGACCATCGCTAACTAACTCATCCGCAGCTGGCTCTGCTATTCCCTCGGCCAACAACCGCTGCATTTCAGCGACGTACTCGCCCATAAGGCCGGGTGACTTAACATGCCTCTTGCTCAAAAGGCGGAACCGTGTTTCTGCCACGGAGCGATTATTTCATAGCTCCACATTCTCTCTCCATGGAAGCTTAACCTCATATGGCCCGTCAGCCATCGTAATGTCTTTGGTGAGGTCCTCCATCAAGTGCATATCTGAGAACTCTGTCGGTTTGTCAGACACGCCAATGCCCTCAAGCTCCCAGAAGAGTCGGAGGTTGGGCTCTCCGTTTGCTGGTCTGCCACCGAAGCTCTTAATACGACTGCTTGGGCACAGTTAACTGCCTTGCAGTTCGACACGGTTGGCCCTTGCACCACGCAGCCAAAGAGAGTTTCGATACCTGTCAATTTACTGCTCAGTTTTTTCGTTCTTCTTGTCAGGCATTCCCAAAAATTACCGGAACCGATGAGCACGTCGACTGTGACGCCTTGCTTAAATGGGTCATCGCCTAGGGGCAGTGACAGTTCACGCAAAGTCGCTTGTATTTGCTTGTCGGGGCAAGGGATGATTTGCTCGCATATTGATGGCACCTCTAGAGCATCAAATTCGTACTCGTCTTTAGTAACGTCATGGCAAAAAGGCGTACTTCTACTTTGCGGTAAATGTACTGTTTTTGTTGTCCTCCCAAAACAGCAATGGTGACAACTTCTGTTCCGAGGAGCCTGCAACAAAGCTTTCGCGAGCACTCTTCGATAATAAACGTTCTTTGGCTGGCGCTGTCAAAAGGATCCGCGAAACTTTCTTCGTTTTCGTTCTCGTATTCCGTGCTGTGACAGTTGGCATCAATATTGTTTGACTTGTGCCATTAACGTCCGCTTCTGATGCGTGCAGTCTCACGTGCTCATTTGCTATACTCTTGGCATTCGCGTCCTTTTGGGCATTTGCAAATGCGGGATTGCACACTGACGTGACATCTCGACGGCGGCACTTTTTGCATACGATTCTGACCTTGTACTGTTTTTCAATGTGCCTCCTTTTCGTGCAGCAGAAGCACACTGCTTTTGAGGAAAGAATCGGCTTTTTCTCCGCAAGTTCCAAGCTGGAGTTGCAGTCCTGACTCTCATGATCTGCAGATCCGCAAATCTCGCATGCGACTTTAAAGGTTGATATATGCAGAGCCGCAGCGAACGATGGTGGACAATTCAGTCGCTGGGGCCTTACATTTTGACGATCGAAAGGAAATGAAGGCTTACCAAGTAAATTGTCGGGCCGATGACCTTGTGTCCTTTCACGGCTGTCCAACTCCAAACTGAAGTAGCGGAGCAAGGTGGAGATCACCGTCCGATGTACAGTTGCCGATCCGGCTGATGAAGCGCCGCCATCTGTGAATGAAGTACTCGGCTACTGCTGCCCCTCCGCCTGAGATCGATGGTAGCTGAGCACCAACTCCCTTGGCAGTTCTCGCAGGAGCACCGGGCACAGTGGATGGTGTGGCCGATGGAGCATCCAGCATGTCTATCAGTGAGGCAATTCATTGATCCTTGCGCTGTTTGGTAGCAATGGCATGAATATTGATGGAAGAGAACGGCAAAGTGAGACACTGAGTTGTGGGGACTGTCTTCAGGGAAGGGAGAGCGCGACAGGGCGTCGGCGTCAGCAAGCTGGCGTCTGTTGTGATACATCACTTGGATGTCGTAGTCTTGCAGGCAAATTGTCCAACGGGCGAGACGGCCTGAGGGATCCTTCAATGACGACAACCAGCAGAAGACACCCACGGGCTGTTTGAGGGTAGAATGACATCGCGGCGAAGCATGTCTTCGACTTGCTTGCTAATTACACGCCACTCTTCTCGAGATCCGCGATATGGACGGTGCCGCTGCCATGTTTGGGCGCCAGTGTCGATACGATGCGGGACAGCGGACTTGCGGCCGAGAGAAGTTTGCCCAACATCGAACGAAGAAAGAAATTCTTCCAACACGCAGAGAACCTGGGAACGCTCAACCGACGTAAGGTTGTCAGCAAATCGAGGAACGAAATATATCAGCGGATGAATAATAAGCTATGGAAATAGCACTGAGCGTACCGGAGCTGGCGCAGTGCGTGTCATGCGGTGCGTCCATAACTTGTGCGTCTTCGAGAGGCTCCGCTCTGCCCAGATATTACCCTTGTACCAACGTAACATTGAAAGGGGATGGCTTCGTAACCAAAATATCGGTGTTGCCCTGAGTTACTTCCACGGTCGCAAATGGTACCAGCAAGCCTTTCCTAGTAAAAACGCGGTCACATGGCGAAAGGAGCGCAACGGTGTTGCAGGGACCGGCGCGATAGATTGAGACACAGCCATTGACGAGTTTGCAGGAAAGGTGGTGTCGTCTTTGACGAGTACCGTGGTCGCAGTCGATGCCGCCATTAAATCTGAGAAAGCTGAGAGCTCTGTTTCGGCTGATGCGTAACGAATTACGGCAGTCGTAGCGGGCGAGCAAATCCCATCTCAGTATGAGATCTGAGAGCGTGAAGAAATTATGATGAATTCAACGCCGCACAGAGCGTCCTGACACCGGCTGTGCATACCATAGTCGGGTGCATACTTTGGGCGCTGGCTGTACGGAGGGAGAGGCCGTACAGTGACGTCGTCAGTTTTCGTAGTAGTCGGCTACGTTTAGCCGCTAAGTAAAGCGCTTTAGGATCATGAGTGGCGAGGAATTGTTTTCATGGGCGTGCTAGAAAACAATTTACTCGCCACTCGTAATCTTAAACCGCTTTATTGCAGATGCTTCATTGACGATATATTCTTAATTTGGTTCTACGGTGAAGCTGCATTACTGTCTTTCATTACTGACTTCAGTAACGTAGTACCATCCATTTCCTTTCCCATTCCTATACATCACTCAGCATAAAAATTCGGCAGATCCCATGTACCGTGGGAGTCGACGTTATGCGAAGCATGCGGCGGGAAGGTGACTGGGTGTAATTCTTTTTACTAAGTGACACGTTACAAAATGGCGCTATAGATTTGCATCAATTTTAAACGCACTCATAAGTGTTGAGCAGCCGCATATGTTTTATATAACCAGTTGTTTACGGTTGGGTAACGCTGACAATGGCAACGTGGGTATTACCGACACGAGAAGCGGTAAGCTGATATGTAGTGCTTATACTTGTCCCGAGAACGCACGCACGTTCCACGAAGCCCTGAGCATGTGTGGAAGAAGTTCTTGACAGCTCTTGAACAAGAGCATCATCACCGTGATCAGTGAGCACCAGCAGCTGGTCATGACTTGTTATAGGATCCGGTCGTGATCATGGTGACGAGGGGTCCACGTGTAGTGAAATATGTGGTATAGTAGAGCTGTTAGAATTCGTGGATGCCTCGGTCATTTCGTCGACAAATTGTCTGTCGATAGAGCCGGCGACATATCGGAATCGGAAGTCACCCTTCGCGTTGGTGAGGTATAGGCCATCGAGGCTGGTAGGCCGGGATAGTGCTACGTAGACCAACATCAGTGGATGGTGCTTGTCGTATTCGTAGACTACCTGGGCGTATGTGGCCTACGTACCATAGTCTAAAAAGCGGCTGTCAATCAATCTGGCATCATCCTCGGCCAGCATGAGGCCATCGCCCAGCCTCCTAAGAAATGAAGAGGACGCTGCGTCGTTCTGGCGGACGAAGTGCACGAAGTATCATGTAGTGTTTATTGCTTTCTTGTAAAATTAGATAGCAAGCACCACAACCACAATTGACGTTGCACCGATATTACGCCTGAGTAGGCTGTTTTTTCAAACCAGTTTATAGACGTGGCGTGGCCCAGTGGTAGAATGCCTGATTGCCACGCAGAATGCTTGGGTTCGATTCCTGCTGGGATCCTAATTTTCATTCTTTCTATTCGTGGAGTCAACGCTGCCTATGGTGGTTTTCCTTAAAGCTCTAGCATTTAAGTTACCATTGTCTGTTCTCGCCGTTCCTGGGTAGATATAAACTGTCAATCACATGTGGCTCATACCCGTACACCTCGGCCCATGGTAAACGGGTATGTGCCACACGTGTCTAGTGGAAAGGGTTTGACGACGTACGCGACAAGATTTTCACGTTATTCATGTCACGACCCGACAATCATATTCGTCAAATCCTCTTACCCTCCCATGCCAATTTTGGTCTACACAAAGTTAAGGAGGCGATCATGAGAGCACTCCGACGTAGGCGGCTAGATAGATAGATAGATAGATAGATACGTAGATAGAAACGCTCAAAGTGCCAGAGGTTCGCTAAGAAATGCTTCGCATTCGCATTTAAAATTCCTTGACGTCACTGTACCTTTGTGCAATGCTGAACTAAGAACATTTACAGAAAGCCCACTGACCGACAGCAATATCTTCATTTTAAAAACAGCGATGTCAAGCATTGCAAGACGAGTATCTGTTATATCCAGCTATCCATTTCAAAATAATTTGTTCGGACGACAGTGAATTCACTCGTAACTGTGACGAGCTTCGTAAAGCACTAACAGAGCAGCACTATCTTTCACGTATATTTGACGGTGCTCTCAAGCAGGCCGATTGTCTAGACCGCAAAGATCTCAACAGTACTGACAGGCGATTAGGGCCGACCTCACGAACTAATCACATCCTAACGCATTCTGCATCTATTCCTAACGTGTCGCACATTCTCAGTAAGCGCTACAACCTATTGACACAGAGCGATCGGCTTAACAAGATTTTCACGGAATTACCAAGTGTGGTTTATCGCCGATCACGGAACCTACGCCATATCGTAACTTTATCCAAGACTAAAGCCATAGTTCCTGTTGGTTGTCATCCCTGTAACAAACCACGGTGTAAAGTTTGTGCGCAAATGACGACTGCAAAGACTGCTCAAAGCACGGTATTGAATGTTTCAGTTAAGATTAACGGAGACTTCAGCTGCGACAGCACTAACATGATCTACTTGCTTGAATGTTCAGTGGGCCACATGCAATACATCGTTCACGCCAAAACATCATTTTGTCATGTTTCGACAATCACAGAGCACATGTTAACAGTTCCCCACACCTTCCATTGTCTAAACACGTTCATCTGCCAGGCCATTCATTTGACAAAATCATGGTGACCCTATTAGAATAAGGCTTCAAATCGCACCATGATCGCGAAGTTCAAGAATCCTTTCTTATCCATAAATTAACAAAAGTCCCGTGTCTTTCTGTAATGTCTTGATGTTCAATTTTTTGTCGAATGAAATGTGCCTAATACATATGCAGAAAAGTTTGAATATTGAACAATCGCTATCATCTTGTCTCTTCACGTGCAACCATCGAGACAAGTGCGGTCAATGGCTCATCGTTATAAGCGCTTCTTCTGGCCGTTGATCCAGCCTGATCTATTATGTCTATTTTGTTATTGTTTTGTAAAATTTGTACATTCGCTTCACCCACGTGTTGATGCCCATAAAAGCGACCCAACGCTTGTACTTCAGTGTATTCTGCGAAGGCCGTGCCATGGCCGACACGTAAATGAGCGAAAATATGCAATTTCCGTAAGTGTGCTCCTTCATTTCTTCGTCTACATGTGCAATGGACCTTGGGAACTTTCTTTCCAATTATATATATATATATATATATATATATATATATATATATATATATATATATATATATATATATATATATATATATAGTAGTGGGAAAAGAATCACGCGGACCCTGATAGAATAAGGAATTAAGAAAGAAACTACGACTTTCGTTGGTTTGGCACTGTATATTTTCACTAACGTTTCGTCTGGTGGACCAGACTTTGTCAAAGTAACAAGTACATCGCGGTGGATTTCCTTATAAACACGCTTAAAGCAGATAGATAGTTTCAAAGAACTTATCGATAGCAAGAATGACAACAAAAGATAGCGGTCACACGCAGGCGACATGGATTCATGGACGCACATTTGGGACTCATGGCAGCGAAGTCAGGTTACATAGAGTAAGATAGATTGCACACGCAGTGGATTTGAATCAGATGCGTTTAATCATTTCCACCCGTCAATCAAATTGTCGCATTGTTACTCGCCACTTTCGGTTAACTTCCTAGACGTCACTGTGTCGCTATGCGAAGGAAAACTGCTGACTAAACTATATCGTAAACCTACTGATAAAAACCCGCTTCTGCATTTCAAGAGCAGTCATGTACGACAATGCAAGACCGCCATTCCCTATAGTCAGGCCCATCGCTTTAAACGATCGTGCTCCAACCGCGAGGATTTCATAGCGAATTGCGAACAACTTAAAATTTCTCTCACTGAACGGCAATATCCATCGGCTTTAATTGATGACGCAATAGGTCAAGCAGATAAATTAAATAGAGCGGAAATTCTGAGGGGAACCGTCTGCGCGAAAAACAGAATAGCACCAACCTTGTACTAACACACTCAGCATCAGCACCAAAGGTACACTCTATATTAAAACGCCACTACAATATCCTTGCCCAAAGCGAACATCTCAATAGTATTTTTCCTGAAACACCTCGCGTCGTGTACCGACGGTCTAAAAATCTCCGAGATTTCTTAACGTCATCGAAAGTAAATAAGCCCGAAATAACTGGCTGTGCACCGTGCAACAAAGCACGTTGCAAGGTGTGCGTACATATGCAAACGACACAGAAAGCCATTAGCACGTTTTCAAACTTCTCACTTAACATTCTAGGTTCATTTAATTGCGATAGTTCTAACGTTATATACATGCTTGAGTGTACCGTCTGCAAAAAACAGTACATTGGCCAAACGGAAACTTCATTTAGATTACGCTTTAACAACCACAAATCGCATTCCAATAAGCTTCCTAGCCTACCATTATCAAAACACATTCGTTTACCTGGACATTATTTTGAAAATATTCGGGCCACTATACTTGAGTCAGGCTTTCGTTCTCATCATGATCGTGAAGCTCGCGAGTCTTACCTAATCTATAAGTTTAACACCATCTCATCCGGTATCAACGAAAGCACAGGCACACTTACAAGCGTTCCCACTAAGCACTGTTAATCATAACCTGGTCTTCAACCGGATAGGCAGCTCTGTTTCTAATATCGCTCGTGCTTCTTCTACGGTTACGTTGGTAATCACCCACTATTTTTCAGCTTTCGCACCAGACTACGTGCATACGTACTCAGTTGCGTGCATTATGTACGGTGTCTGTGCTGTTTTTTAGTTTTTTTAGTTTCTTCTCGTATTAACCTTGATGTGTTTGAAGCGTACTTCAGGAGAAGTTAAAAAGTAAAAATTGATCTTAGTGCTGCGTAGATTTTCTGTTTGCGATTTCAGCCTGTTCGCAGTTTAATGCTAGCATGTCATTACGTTCATGCGAAAAAAATAAAGTGCAAATCTGATGTCATCCCCCTCCCGCATTTTCCTCCATGTGACGTGCAATCCAATAATTCTGTCATATCACTAGTGTGTAATGCCATATCAACTGCGTGTGCAATCTATCTTACTCTGTGTAACCTGACTTCGCTGCCACGAGTCCCAAATGTGCGCGCATGAATGCATGTCGATTGCGTGTGACCGCTATCTTATGTTGTCATTCTTGGCATCGATAAGTTCTTTGAAACTATCTATCTGCTTTAAGCGTGTTTATAAGGAAACCCACCGCGATGTACTTGTTACTCTGACAAAGTCTGGTCCACCAGACGAAACGTTAGTGAAAATATACAGTGCCAAACCTATGAAAGTCGTAGTTTCTTTCTTCATTCCATATATATATATATATATATATATATATATATATATATATATATATATATATATATATATATATATATATATATACATATATATATATATATATATATATATATATATATATATATATATATATATATATATATATATATTGTAGTGGGGAAGAGAGACAGCGAGACAGCATCGAGCAGGAGTGGAAGAAGACCAAGACGAAGAGCCGATTGAGAGCGCGCGTGACAGTTTTTCGGCCGCTGAACCCAGGCCTTTGGTTTTGTGAATAAATCCCCTTATAATTTGGTGGAGTCGCTGGGTAGTCTTCGAAGCTGGATCTACGAAGCCGCACCTTACCTCCAGTGTCAGCAATGCTGGAAGAATCCGCCAAGCAAGGTACCTCCCAGATTCCCGCCACTGCATGTCCTGGCGTGTTGCCACTGCGTCACCCGCCGATCTTCAGCGGCACTGACGACCAAGACGTTGAGGAGTGGTTGGCTACATACCACAAGGTGAGCGCAGCGAACAAGTGGGACGATGCGGCTAAGCTGATTTATGTCAGCTTTTACTTGGCCGGCGTCGCTAGTCTCTGGTTGCGGAATCACGAAGCTGAAATTACCAACTGGGCTTCGTTCAAGACAGCCTTTTCAGAAGTCTTCGACCACCCCGCTGTACGAAAGCTCCGCGCAGAACAGCGACTTCGTGAGCGCGCTCAACAGCCAGGAGAGAACTTCACCAGCTACATCGAAGACGTTGTTGACTTGTGCAAGCGGGTGAACCCATCGATGCTCGAAGCAGACAAGATCAAGCAGATACTCAAGGGAATAGCCGATGACGCATTTCAGATGTTGTTAGCCAAGGACCCACCAACCGTAGCCGAACTGGTCAGTTTGTGCCAGAGTTTCGACGAGTTGCGCAAGCAACGCGCCCAGACATGACGCTCTCTGGAACAGCATGACTCGATCGCAGCTTTGACTCTCGGAGACCAGAATTCCATGTTGGTTCAGATAAAACAGTTTGTGCGTGAGGAGGTCGCTCGGCAGCTCTCCATATTATCAAGCACTCCCGAACCAGCACAGACACATCATCTGACCCCAGCCATACGACAAGCTATCCAAGAAGAGGTAACTGGCGCTTTGCCTTTCCCTCGTTCACCACCTCTGGAGGCTGCACCCTTGACGTACGCACAGGTCGTCGCAGCCAGAGCGCCCCGTCAGCCAACTTATTCTCCCTCGCCGGTGCCTGTTCAGTCGTCACCAGTTCCGTTCGGACGACCAGTCGCTACGTGTCCTAACCCGTGGCGCACCGCAGACAACCGCCCTATCTGCTATCTTTGCGGCTATGCCGGACATGTGGCACGTTTCTGCCGCCGCCCTCTCGTCCACACAGATACCATGCCACGATCTTCGCACGACCCTCGACGGTTTAGCGGCACATCAAGGCCACAAGAATCTTCTTCACCCGACCGCCTCCCCTCAGTTAGCCGCCGATCTCCATCGCCCCGACGTCGCTCCTTGTCACCTATGCGCCGTCGACCCTACCCTTCAGACACGGAAAACTAGATGCCGCAGTTCCCGAGGCACGAACTGCGTCGTCGTCGAAAGAATCAAGTCCTCGCATTTCTCCGGCAAACCTCATCGAAGTTTTTGTGCATGGCTTTCGTACCCTTGCGCTTGTGGACACCGGTGCTGCCGTTTCAGTGATAGATTTAAAACTTTGCCGATTGCTTCGGAAGGTCACCACGACGTCAGAGGGATTGTCGCTCCGTACCGCCAGTGCTCACCATATTCGGCCATCAGCCGCCTGCACAGCCCGCGTTCTAATCCAAGGTGTTTTGTATAGGCTTCCCAAGCAACGCTTAGCGGCGCTGCTGCTCTTGACAGGCAGCGCCATCTCTGGCAAAAAAAGAGAAACTGGGGTGTAAGCAGCGCGCGTTTTCCCTTCTCTCCACCGCGTTGCTGCTCGCTTCTGTGCACGTGCAGAGCTCTCGCGGTGCACTTGCGGCGGCTCACAATGTACCGCTTGCAGTGCGGCTTCAAAAGGATTTTCAAGCTTGACTGGCACTTCCGAAAAGCGAACTTGATAAAATGAGAAAGGCTCGTCAATCACGTTAACGGTGAAGAGCAGACGATCGATAACAACGACGCCCGACTCAAAGCGAAATGCATTTTCCAAGTCGCGATTACACCGTGTAGGACGTATACCTCGAGGTAAGTCTCATTCTGTCATGTTAAAGATGAATAATGGTCTACATGCACTCCGAAATGAAGCCGTACACGCTATCGATGTTCTGCGGCGTGGACTACGAATCATATGGTTGTTGTTTTGATACAGCATGCTCACAGTAGCAGCCGTGTACTTTCGTGAACAAACGTTTGTGGCGTGCGAAAAAATGATTATACGGCCATGGCACTGCTTCCTGAGAAGGTTAGAGTCAAGTCCTCCGTGCCGCTGGAGAATCAGCCGCCGATTAAGACGCGAGGCAGCTAGCTGAGCTTTAACCACTGTGAAGCAAGATGAACTGCTCGCCTCGTTTTTTCGGCTCTCACGTCATGCTTGCAGTCTCTTTTTATGATATCGACTTGACAGGCGTATAAAACCTGTTGCGTGAACGCGGCTAGGAAATCGCACAAAATCAGAAGGTGGTTACTGCAAGGTTGCAATTGCAAAGCATGTATTAAGTGCCAGTTATATTTAGCGGCTTAAATATATATCACCCTAATAAAGTGAGAAAAACAAAGCAAACCTGCAGAACTATGTCAAAGCTTGCTGAAAATGCACAGACGTCCGTTCCGGCGTGATAAAGCAGCCTTCCCGACGCGTGAAATGCAGGCGCCGAACTTCTGACAATGTGCCGAGTTCAGTTGAATTCAACCAACCGCGCAACGCTAACGGTATAACGCGAATGTGAACGTTCGACAACGACGGGTAGGTCTCACGGGCACGGGAATCAAAACACAAAGTTGCTTCACCTACAACCGTAACTGGACTTTCACAATGCGAGAAGACAGCGAGTAATCATTACTGTAGTCTCTGCGTACATGCGCCGCGTTACTTACCGATTCAGGTAGTCGGAACGAACGAAAGCGATGAACTCAGACAGCCAAAATAGGAGGCGAGACAGCGCTGTCAGCTATCCACGCTTGCCGCCTTTATTTCTCGTGCGACACGCCCGGGAACCGAACACGTGAATCGTCTGCCTTGGTGTTGTCTGCACTGTTGTGGCTCGCCACTAAACCGCAATACTTCGGACCAGGCTTGCGCTTCCGCGGGGTCGCTTCTGCCATCGCGCAAATGCGCAGCTTCGCACAGCAAGCCTCTCGGTTCAACGTACCCAGATGCCGGCCCCCCAGTTACCCGCACCGAGAGAACTCGCGCGCACGTGCGCTACCGCTACCGTGAAAGGGGCTGAGTCGGCCGCGCCTAAGGTTCAAAGCTTTCCGACAGAGCCGCAGCGCGGCTGGCGCGGCGCTGTCGTCGCGCCGCAAACTTGAGCTTGGGTTTCCTATACCGTCGAATTTCTTGTGCTCCCTGCGTTTTCGCATGATGTGATCCTCGGCTGGGATTTTCTCTCTCGTAATCATGCGGTTATCGACTGTGCTCGCGCCGAAGTTGCCTTCTCTGCGTTGTGTTCCTCGTCGCCTGAAGCTGCGTTGAACAAGCTCTTTGTCGCCGACGATATCGACATACCACCCAATAGCGCAGCCTTTGTTCCCGTGTCCTGTGCCGATGTGTACGAGTCTCCAGTTTTGTTTACTCCCTCCCAAACCTTCCAACGTCGCAGGAGCCTCGCGCTGCCATTCGCTATTCTCGACGTAGCCACCGGCGTTACGAACCTATTTGTCACGAATCGCTTGCCGTCTAAATCAACCTTACTCCGCGGAGAATGCATTGGCACAGAGTTGGACGCTTCCTCCATCTTCGGCCTTGGCGGCGCGAGTGATTTGCTCCTTAATGCACTGACACCATCTGCCTGTACGCCTGATCGCCCGACTATTAATGCGTTTGGACCCTCAATTGATGGCGACCTTGAAGGGGAACACCGAGAGCAACTCCTCGAACTTCTGCACCAGTTTTGCGGCTCCTTTGACTGCCAGCAGACGTCGTTAGGTCGAACACACACCGTTGTCCATCACATTAACGCCGGCTCACAAGCGCCACTGCGACAGCGTCCCTACCACGTGTCTCCTGCTGAGCGACGTGTGATCACCGACCAATTAGACGACATGTTTCAACGCGGCGCCATTCGGCCGTCCAGCAGTCCCTGGTCGTCACCTGTTGTCCTCGTGAAGAAGAAAGACGGCTCGATTCGCTTCTGCGTCGATTACCGCCGTTTAAACAAAGTTACGCGCAAAGATGTGTACTCTTTGCCACGGCATCGATGACGCCCTGGACTGCTTGCAAGGCGCCGAATTCTTCTCATCACTAGACTTACGCTCAGGTTATTGGCAGGTCCCCATGGCACCCTCAGATCGCCCGAAAACTGCTTTTGTGACACCTGATGGCCTATAAGAATTCAATGTTATGCCCTTCGGCCTTTGTAATGCGCCAGCAACATTCTAAAGGATGATGGATAGCGTCTTGCGTGGGTTAAAATGGAAGACATGCCTTTGTTACTTGGATGATGTCGTTGTCTTCTCCCCCGATTTCGACAGTCACCTGCGTCGTCTCAAAAAGTCTTGAGCTGCCTCACGCGTGCAGGCCTTCAGCTCAACATCAAGAAGTGCCGCTTTGGAGCTCGCAAGCTTACAATACTGGGCCACGTTGTCTCCAAGGAGGGCGTCCTCCCTGTCCCGGAGAAGCTTCGGGCAGTTGCTGAGTTCCCGAAACCTACGAACGTGAAAGCGCTTCGCAGCTTTGTCGGTCTCTGCTCATACTTTCGCCGCTTTGTGAAGAATTTCGCTTCTGTAATCGCACCGCTCACAAAGCTGCTCACCTGTGATGGACACCTCTCTGACTGGTCGCCAGCATGCGATGAAGCTTTTGCAACATTACGCCATCTCCTGACTTCGCCACCCATTTTACGCCACTTCGACCCTACTGCTCCAACCGAAGTGCACACGGATGCCAGTGGCATAGGCCTTGGTGCTGTCCTTGCTCAACGCAAGCCAGGCTTCTCCGAGTATGTCGTTGCATATGCTAGTCGCGCCCTCACCAAGACAAAGTGCAAATACTCAGTTACCGAAAAGGAATGTTTGGCCATTGTTTGGGCATTACAAAAATTTCGCCCGTACGTTTACGGCCATCAGTTTGATGTCGTTACCGATCATCATTCCCTTTGTTGGCTTGCTTCATTGAAGGATCCTTCGGGCCGGCTTGGGCGTTGGGCGCTACGTTTACAGGAATTTGATATTCGCGTCATTTACCGCTCAGGACGCAAGCATACCGACGCCGACGCACTTTCTCGTTCGCCCCTGCCTTCCGTTGCACCCGTTTCCATTGCCGACGCTACTATCGCCAACATTGATCTCGCTGACATGCCTTCGGAACAGCGCAAAGACCCTTGGATAGCGTCGCTCATAGACGTTCTCTCCACGTCTTCGGCGACACCATGCCAACGGCTACCTCGTGCACTACGCCGACAAGCCCCTCATTATGCGATACGGGATGTCATGTTGTATCGTCGCAACTATCAGGCAGATGGTAGAAAGTGGCTTTTTGTTATACCTCGCCATTTGCGTTCCGACCTGTGCACGTACTTCCACGCAGACCCACAAAACGCCCACGCTGGCGTTTTGAAAACTTACGACCGACTTCGCCAGCGATTCTTCTGGCGTGGAATGTACACATACGTTCGCAAGTACATACGTTCCTGCACTGAGTGTCAGCGGCGGAAAACAACTTGCCATGCGTCTGGCGAATTGCAACCTTTGCCGTGTCCAGCTCGCCCGTTTGATAGAATTGGCACAGACCTCTACGGCCCCCTTCCTTGCACACCTGCTGGCAATCGATGGATTATTGTGGCCGTTGACCACCTTACCCGTTATGCCGAAACCGCCGCTCTGCCAGCCGCTGCAGCCCGTGATGTTGCCTCGTTCATCTTGCGCAGCTTCGTCCTTCGCCATGGCGTGCCACGTGAGCTGCTTAGTGATCGAGGACGTGTCTTTCTTTCGCAAGTCGTCCAGGAGCTTCTCACTGAGTGCAATATTATTCATCGTTCCACTACGACCTATCAACCGCAGACGAACGGTTTGACGGAGCGCTTTAACCGCACTCTCGGTGATATGCTCTCCATGTACATATCATCCGACCATTCCAACTGGGACTTGGTGCTTCCGTTCGTGACGTACGCGTATAACACGGCCACACAAGCCACTATTGGGTTTTCGCCTTTCTTTCTACTATACGGACGTGAGCCCTCTTCGATGCTTGACACAATCCTTACATACCGGCCGGATGCTTCTGAATACCGCCCGGCCTCCGAACTCGTTCAATGTGCCGAAGAGTGCCGCCAATTAGCACGGCCATTTACATCCGTCGCACAAGGTATTCAAAAAGAACGACTTGACCAGGACAAGCCTGCCCACACCTTCCCCGTCGGCTCGTTCATGTGGCTTTCTATTCCGTTCCAGTCTCCTGGCGTCTCCCGAAAGTTCGCACCGAAGTACACTGGTCCGTACCGCATCGTAAAATGCACGTCGCCGGTCAACTACGTCGTCGAACCAGTGACGACGTGAGTGACTACGTCGTCGAACCAGTGACAGCCTCTCTGGCTTCCTTGTTTTACCAAACTGCTATCAGTTAGTCAGTGATACCACCTGATGTATTCATATTTGCAGTAGTACATTGTTCTGTGCGAGCGTTCAGTTTTCGCCGCTCTCATATGGTTTGGCCAGTCGCAGTATGAAGAATACGCAATAATCGGCCAAATAATGCTTTACTGCTTCATTAAATCGGTTGGCTAGAGTTAAACGATCCATTGCATAGCATGCCCGTCACGGAAGGCTGTGGTTGCAATAAGCTCTAATGAATATGAACGTGAAAGACTAAAGCGTTTACACTGAGGAGTCATTGCTTAAAAATTCCATTGTTGTCTTTTGTGATCAACTCTACAAGACCAAATGGTTCAATTCACGAAATTTGGCACCCTGAAAAGTTGTAACGCTGTGTCTCTGGCTCCCTAAGAGATGAAAATAGCCCATATATTGCGTATCTGTTCACATGCCTTTAAAATTACTGACGCCGCGATAAGTTGAGGTGGAGTGCTTAAAACGGCTCCGCCGCCTGTATTTCACTTTGGTTCCTTTCCAACTAACCAAGTGTCTTCTGATTGCTCGTGTGTACTTTTTTGCAGACTACTTACTGGTTTCCACCTACCATCACGGTGACTGCTACTGAAATGAATGGAAATAGCAACGCAGCACGATTTGAACCTTTGCCGAAGCTGGATGTTGTAATTGAATGCAAGAACCTGGTCAAGGTAAGTTTAGGACAATGCAAGCGCTCAAAATGACTTTCTCAATGGCATCCCTGGTACACTGAGTGAGATTGTTTATGGTGGGAAGTTACACCATCCAAATGCATATAAGATTGTGTGAAACAATTCAGTTGAATAACCACCACAAGGTGTACTTCGTGCTTCTCGGAGAGTAGTAATTCTTTTCACCTCATACAACAATTGTAAAAACATTTACTTCAAAAATTGGTAGCGCATCCAAAATATTGACGAACTCGAAATTTTCGATGCACTGCCGATACACTACTGAAAGTTACTAAGGAAAGCATCAAGAATCGCATCGATGTCACAAGTTTGGGTGCGGCTCCTGACAAAGGCTCTTGACGAATTCATCAAAAATGGCACTCCATCTTGTACAATGATTTTAACTGGTGCTCCGGTATATTGTATTTAGCTATTCATTCAGACATTTATTATTGTACAGTCGAGGCCCATACCGGTTTCAGAAAGGGCTAGTGGACAAGCACCCACGGGTCACACCAGTACAGAAGGAACAACAAATGATTACCTTACTGTTATTTCAAGATGCACAATGGGTTTATCAGTAAGGGAAAGCTAATCACATTGCCAGATGCACTTCTTTCTTTCTAATTTTGTTACCACCCCATCACACGTGTAACTGCTGCCTTGCGCAAACCGCGCCCGAATGACTGGGAACCATCTCGATAATCTTAGAACCTCGTGATGATATTACGCGCACAGCGCGAAAATAAGAGTTTGTTCTAGAACCTACGCGGCCGCTAGCGATAAAGCTAGAATCTTCGATGGCACATGAATAAATGCCGACGCACTTCACCAATTAGAAGATTTTCGATGGCCGCCGCTCTGTTCGCCGCTATCTGTGTACGTACAGCGTGCATTGCTTGTTTGCAATTTGACTTTCCGTTTTCCGGCCGCAAAATCTGCCCAATAAAAAGTTAGGTATTTCCCAGTTCTGCTGGAGTCCTCTGCAGAGTCACGACCACGTGACACCTGGTGGAGGGTTTCAGTTTCCATATACTGAACACCCCTCCAGCCGTGAGCCAAGCCCACTCAGCCAAGGGTACATCAACGCCAACCCTGGGTATCAAGCCAGTCGCAGGCAGCAAGGTCTTCCACCTGAATACGGACCCCCTACCCGACAAGACAAGGAACTCTACGAATTCGACAACAGCCACAATGACGCCCACGGATCACCATGCGAGGATACAGAGAGCTACCTGGAAGGGTACGACTGGGTCGCCACGTTCAACAACTGGTACTGTAACGAGAAGCGCGCCACGTGTATTTTACCCGTGAGGATGGACCTGGTTCGAGAACCGAGAGTCCACACTGACACCATGGCACCTCTTCCGCACCGAATTCTTTAACACCTTCACGAGCGTCATCCCGAACGAAAGAGCTGAAACCCTTTTTGAGACCCGTGTACACATCCCCAACGACAACGTCGGAATGTACACTGAAGAAATGACTCGAATATTTCGTCATGCTTGGCCCGGCATACCTGAAGAAAAAAAAAGGTTCGCTTCCTAATGCGGAGAGTCAAAATATAACTTTTCGCCAGACTTGTGCGCAACGCGCTGAAGACGGTCACGGAATTCGTATTGGAGCTTGTCCATCTTAGCAGCGCAGTGGAAGGAACACTAGAGAAAGGAACACGTAGACAGGACGGGCACAGGATATCAAAACGCTGCGCCCCGTGGCTGTGCCGTACGTGCATAAATAACCTCTACCATTGCCTCAAGAAGGTGGCCGGGAAGTGCGGCATTTGATTTGTTTTTTCGGCACCTGGCAAGCTCGCATGCATGTGCAGTCGTGGTAATGGGGCTGAGAAGGCTAACTGCACAGAAAAGCACGCCACAAAATTCATTCATTGCCATGTGGGTGTGGTGCATAGGATACCACTCACCTGTGGAATGCGCTATGGAGGCCAAACTGGCCGATGCATTAGTGACAGGCTGAGAGAGCATCGAGCAGCTGTCAGCTAATTGGCGGGGGTGGACATTTGGGAGATCACTGCCGTAGGTGTTCCTGCACGCCTGGCTTTGAGGGCACCCGTATCTTGCGCAGCTTTGCTATTCAGCAAGCGCGCGAAATCTACGAAGCATATTGTATAATTATTGCAAACATTTCGGCGCGCACACAATAGACGAAAAGGAAAGGCGACAAGACAAACGGGCGCGAACATATGAAGTCATTGGATAATACCAATTAGCAAGTCATTGGTAATAGCAAGTTCCCGAGCATTGCAGGAACTGCCAATGTCATGCTGTGTGGTGTGACACTAACATTTTGTTTTATCATAAAGACAAGATAACTCGCGAAATAGTTGAAGCTTTTCATATTAGAAGGTGTGCTGATAAATGCGTAACCAACCCATGGATTGCACTAACAGACAAGGAGTTCAACCTTTTGAGTAGCACTTGACTTTTGAAATCTGCTGCATGTTGTAGATACCACTTCTGCAAAATTATTGGCATGATGTTCTTTTTCTTTTGTTTCCTTATGTTATCCTTGTTTGTTCATTTAATTCTTTTTACGCACATGCGCTCTTGAGCTACCCTCGGTTATATATTTCGTGTACTTCCTTCAATAAACTGAGTTGTGAGTTCGCGCTCGTTTTTCTTCTCGCCTTTCGTTTTCGTCTACTGTGTGCTCGCGAAATGTTTCCAATAATGTCCTCAAACCAACTCGCCCAGCTCTCCATATTATTACATATGGTATAAGTTTAGAAGCTGACAAGTGCGTGAGTACGCCGTCACTGGCGTTTGCATGCAAAAGAGAGTATCTGAAGTGACATTGCAGATATCAGTGTTAGTAACGCCGCCTGCACCTTTTTGAAGGTTTTGCGCATGTCTGTACTATATCATCGTTTTTTTTTGTGTTAATAAATTGTCGGTTGATGTCTAGCGCCCGGCCAGTCTAGGGGTTCCTTTCTCTTGTGTTCGTTCCACTGCGCTGCTAAGATGCACAAGTTCCACACCCATGAACTAGCCCAAATTTCCGCGGTGAATGGAGGATTCGTATTGGAGGCCACAACGATCGAGAAGGCACTGAAAATCCACGCCAGACAATGCAACCGCCACATGCCCACGCCGAGATACGGGAATGATAGAATACTGGGAACCGGCGAATTCCGTGAGACGGTCACGCGTGAGGAGCTGCAGATGTTCGCCAGATCGCAACCACAGGTGGATTCGAAAGCCGAGATCGTTCGGGAAGAACTTCAGCAGTCACTTGGGGTCCCTGAACGACCACAGCCTAAGGCACAAGCCATGAGCTACACCGCTGTAGCCCGACGCGACGCTCCCCCTCCGCGCCCACGTCAAGACTCCACCAAAGAGGATACATAGAACTTGCTGGAGTGGAAGCCGCCTATGCGCACCAACGGGAGAGAGTGTATGCGCGCCGAGCGCTGTAACATTTGCAGTGCTCGCCCTCTTTCCGCGTCGGGGCTTTCTGATAACATTGCCCCGCTTGCTGTTATCTTGCTGTTTTCTTTTCTTTCGTGCCAACCTGCGATTGGCTGTATAGCTCTTAAAAACGCGTCGCAACGTGAATAAACTGGGATTGTCTTCCTGGCACTGCTTGAGTCGTCTCTTTCCTGGGCCGGCTGTCGTCCAGCCGCCGAATACGTAACAGCGCGCGGCGGTCATGTTGCCACTGGCAGAAAGGAGCCGAGCGCTGCCGCACTTATGCTTTGTCGCGCTGAGGACGAAGTTCCTCGTATTTTTTTAAAGCAAGGAAAACAAGTAGTTCTGGTTGCAAATGTTTATTGGGCTTGTACACAGCCAAGTGGCATGTCTAGAACTCAATTCGACTGGGCAGGCATTAAATAGCGACGCTTAAATCGAACGCAAGGTCAAAAACATAGGCGTCCTCCTGGTGGTTGAAAATGATTGTCCTTGACAAAAGTGGCCTCACCTTACTCTTGACCAATTCTCGGTTACGTTCCTTCGTTATGTGGTGTATCCTCACTTTTACGTATTGTTCAGCGATTTGCTTGCACAAACTGTAAACGCGATTATCAAGCGAATCGAAGTCTAGAATGTACTGCTCTAGTTTATGGAGCCATTTTTTCTCGGAGGAAACTCCAAGAACTTCCATGAATACGTGTTTTGCTCTTGACTTCACCGTTGTGATGGCATCACATTCAGCCTCTGCCGCTGCAGTCCTTTCTCGAATTCTTCACAGAGGCTAATGACGTCTTGCGACGGTGAAACAAATCCAACTTGGTTCTTCCGTTTAATTAAAGGCGTCTGCTCATCTGAGTGCATGGCTGCTATGCACTGTTCACAGATAGTCGTTGTGCGAACTTTTCGAACAATGAACCCTGCTATGGCACCACGGAATCGACGAAAGCAGAAAGGCTTTCGGGCCAGTCAATGCGATGTGTATAGTCGTGGTCATCGGGCTGCAGAACTGATGCCCTGCGCATGTCAGTGAGTGTGCTTCTGCATATACAATGGCTGCAGGAGTGGTCGCATTCAATACGGAGACAGTCTTGGGAGCATTTTCCAGAACTTGAAGACGTGACTTCTGTCTGAACCAACAGACGCTTGTATGCCGCCATAAACTTCGAAGCTGTTGGGTTATTGTTATGTCCACCTCGTCCACGTATTGATGTAAAGAAGTTTTCGGCATGGTCTGACTGAGTTTGTGTGTCAGCAAGTACTTCAGTTGACCCTCGCCGACAAGCTCGTCAAACATAGTTTCCGTGCTTGTCATGCATATCAAAAAGCCAATGAATCCTGTTTTTCTTTTGCAGTTCTTCTGTTACGGCCCGTCCTGACAGATCTCTCAGCCCTTCTATGTACGCTCGATTCTCAGAAAAAAGGACTTCCAGAATGCTTCATTCCCCTTCCAAAGGGGCTCTTGTACGAACTTGCCAGCGGGTTCCTGGAGTTTAAGATACCAAACAAGCGATCGAAAGTTCTAATAAACGCAGATGTTGCGCTGGCATCTTTGAATTGTGGCAGCTTGAGCTTTTGTTCACAGAAGTCGAAAGCGTCGGCAACTGAGGCACTAAGTGCTTGTACAGCATATCGTACCTTCAATTTTTGCTGTTTCCACTTGCCGTGGAGCTTCGTAAGCTTGTTGCCAAGCCGCAACTCTTCTTCACGTTGAAGTGCCTCCAATGCCAATAATAAGCCCATTTCACATGCTTTCCTTCAATGTCAACCAGGTGGCTCATGGTTGCCAACGAGTTGCGTACCAGCTTAATCATATGGCAGGCATCTAAAATAATGTGAACATTTTTATCGTTATCAGCTGGGTTGGCAAATCTTGTAATAAACAAAATCACAGCATATCCACGGAGTGAATGATGATGAGTGGGTGAAGCTGCGGAGGTTCATCGGTAAACCGTGAATCTTCCGTGAATTCTGCCCAGCACATCATCACCGACGTGAGATCGGGCGCGTTTATACTAAAGGTTCGATGAGTTATGACGACTTGCAGCTCACTTTAGTTTTACATGTACGCTGTGAATTTTCATTGTTTAGAAAACCATTGCTTTAGAAAACATGTGGCGTCTTTCGTTAAGCAGCTGGCGTCTTTTCGTTTTGCTTTAGAAACATCTGGCGTTCTTTCGTTCTGCTTTTACAAAACATCTGGCGTCTTTCGTTTGTTTATTTCATCAATCACCGGCGTTTTGAACAAAATTTCACAGGAGAAATCTCACCAGGCACTACCTTGGAGGTAAACAAGGGCTGCTAATGGGAATGAGAGACAGAAGAAGTCGGCTTTTAGCTAACAGTTACACTTCTACTTCTACTAACGTTTCCTACTGGAACGTGCCAATGGCTGCTAATGGGGAATGAGAGACAGAAGAATTCGGCTTTTAGTTAACGCGCACGCTGCGATTTTTTTATTGTTCAACAACGCACAGGAAAATTCTCCCACCGGCACCACCTTGGAGGTCAAGATCTGGTACTAGCGTTACGACTGGTTACGCACTACGACTACGACAACTACGAGGGACGAACGGGTGCCGCCTTAAGGAGCTTCGCCCCTAAAATCAGAGTTCGGTTGAAGCTGAGCTCCTAAACATCTAGCCATAGCAAAGTTTGACGAGGCTCCATCAAACGTAAGAGAGACAGCTTCGGCCCGCACTGATGCAAGTTTCTTGATACATTGTTTGTTCAGATCCGCCCTCTCCGCGCCAGTGAGTGAGTAAATTAAGAAGTACGCAACTGGCATTTTGAGTCCGATGTTTACACCAACAATCATGAACACACGCGTAATTTTGGCTTCGGGGAGGCTGTCATCATCTAGCCCCGTTTCAAAGTCCACACACCCGATTACTTTCTCGCCGACAAGTTCTACGTGTTTCCTTATGGCCATGCCATCGACGACCAATGAGCAGTAGAGAGGTTCGCTCCGTTATTGTGCAAACTTTTCGAGGAAAGGAAGTGCTTCAGCCGTGAAGCCAGGAGCTCCGTCGATTGCTCGATACCAATCCTGAAGTGTGCGCTGTGATGGAAGGGGGCAATTGAATTTTGAACGGACATACTCGTAAGTGGCCGGAGAATAAAAATGTAACGTCAAAGCGATCGCACGAAGCTCTGGTGGGTACTTGCCTTTCTGTCCGTTACTAGCCCTGCGGAGAAGCTGTTGAATGTCACTTGAAAACGCAGATGTAAACACGCACGAGCCTTCTTCTGAGAGGAGTTTTCGCTCCCTAATTTATTTCATGATTTCTTGCGCCGTCTCATTTCCCTTTCCAAGCCTTCGCATATTTTGCTGCAGAGTCTTGATTTTCTTCTTCAAACCTGTTATCTCTTCTTCAGATGCAGATACTTGGTCCTTGTACCACTGTTTCGTCGGCGAAGACGCAGGTGCTTCTTCAACTTCAGGCGCTTCGCAGATGGGGAGGCAATTACTGGATAGGCTATCTTGATGATTGCGCTCTGGACGTGTTCTTTTTACCTGAAATAGACGTCATGTATTTTTGTTGAGTTCTACGTTAGAGGAAGAAAGAGATAATAAACAACATGTACTTTATTTGCTACGACCAACTTATCACTGGGACTGCTGAACCCGTAATGTTTTCGCCTGACGAAGCAGCTTGTAGGCTCAAAGAGATCTCACACGTGAGCACAGCAGAGAAAGCATTAACGGCGTCTGAACATCTCCTCCACTGTTACCAAGCAATCATGATCACTTTTATTCAACAGTTTACGAAGCAGAAAAACGGCACTCACGATACGCGATTTTTTTGCAAACACACACAAGAAAGAAACAATAAAGAGAAGACGACAAAAGCATTTCCGTTCGATGTCCGACAAGTGAATTCGTATACTTTCGATTTCTGGTTGCAGCCTAACACCTAACACCTCGCGCGAGAAAGCCAAGCGTGTGTTTCGTGGTGTGATACTCTGTAATAGTACTCACGGGCTTCTGTAGATGCTGTGGAAACGAGGCAAACACGGAAGGTACACTTCCCGCCCGCAATCTAGTTGTTTGCCCGGTGCGGTCAAAGCACTCTGGCGTGAAGTGTACGGAGCACAGGCGATCTCCATCTTTCGCATTCCACTTCTCACGGCGAAAGACCCGCTCCCACAGGCTCCGCATTTCGGAATCTTCAGAAAACCTGTCAGAAAATCCGGACTACTATGTTTTGCACGTTCAGATCGCGTCAGTTAGCTCCCCTCAGTAAGGCACGCGCAATGGCTCAGCCGAATATGTTTTCCTGTACACACAGGTGCAATGTGAGGCCACAACCTTTCTCCAGCCTGTTGACACATCCGTAAGCGACGCAAGAAGCAACCATTGCGAACCATTGGTGTTTACATGCCGAGAGGGTGAAGTAAGAACGCACGAAAGCATGCAACGTGCCACGGCGTGGAGCGCGCTTTCTGCCACTGGCAAGATGGCGACGGCCGGCTTCACTGGCACAGCGCCCCCTCCACTCCAGCAAGTTCTATGTATCCTCGTTAGACACCATACAGCCGCACTACCGTCGCCAGACACCGCCGCTATCTCTGCCGCCATACCGCCCGCCTGTTGACCAGCGCTACGCTCCAAGAAAAACCGATGTTTCGCATGCCCCTGTCAACTGCCCACTCTGCTACCACTTCATAGAGTGCGATTCTTGATAAAAATATCTCGTGCGAGCCATCTGTTTCAAGAAAATAGTTCTTATTACGTTGCAACTACTGACAACGCGCACTTCAAAATAAGAGATTATACGAGAAAATGGTGTACAAAAGCATTGACACCATGGCCGAAAAAGCTTATTGTCCACTAACGGACTCATGAGTCGACTCACTCAGACTCAGATCGAGCAGTGATGTTGAGTCTCAGTGAGCCCGAGTTAGCAATAGTTTGGCGAGTGTGAGTCCTAGTGAGTCTAGTTGAGGAAAATTTTGGTGAGTGTGAGTCCATGTGAGTCTAGTTGAGGAAACTTTTGGAGAGTGTGAGTCGGTCGGTGTCAATAACACTAACCTGAGAAAAAGCGCTGCCGCCCCTCACGACGCCAGGGACCCACGCACTGAATGTGATAGAAGAGCAAGTCACCCTTCCGCCGCTATCTAGCGTCATCATTTCTGTCGGGACCGAAAAGCCCGCAGACATTAAAGGCGTCACGAGGGCGACCAGCACCTGTTTCTGAATTGTCAGATGTGCTTCGCAAGAGGCATAGCCAAGCTACGTGATGGTAAAGCAAAAGTATTGCTGACAAACTTCAGCAACTAATATAGGCACTTCAACATAGGTATGACGGTTGCCCACCTGGACGAATCCGTGGAAGCCAGCGACACGTTTGCCCGCTTCGAAACTACTGACCCTGCTTCGACGAATCGAGGTACCGAACCATATTTCGACGACACCCCTAGCCTTCCGAAGTGCAGGAAAGACCAGCTCAAACCCCTGCTCCTGCAATTCATGGACTGCTTCTTGTCGTCGTCAAGAATTCGAGAGACGCCAGTCGCCAATCATCGCATCCTGTCAGAAGAAAGTGCCCGACCAATTTGTCCGAGCCCGTACCGAGTTTCATTGCGCGAACGCGATGCAGTAAAAACTCAAGTCGACGAAATGCTACTCGACGACATCTTTCAGTCGTCTGAGGGTCCGTGGGCGTCTCCCGTGGTGTTAGTCAAGAAAGACGGATCCCTACGTTTCTGCGCCGATTATCGTCGCGTGAACACAATCACGAAGAAGGACGTGTGTCAACTCGCATAGATAGGCGACGCCCTGGATCGACTGTACAACGCGAAGTACTTTTCGTCGATGCACCTAAAGACCGGCTAATGGAAAATTGAACTCGACGAGCGAGACTGAGAGAAGACTGCCGTTATAACACCAGACGGCCATATCGAGTTCAATGTAATGCCATTTGGTTTTTGCACGGCAGCTGCGACTTTTCAACGCGTTATGGATGCAGTACTGGCAGGCTTGAAGTATCAGACTTGTCTCGTGTACTTAAACGACGTCGCCATGCTTGCCTCAACCTTCGACGAGCATCTCCGGCGCCTTGAAGCTGTACTTCAAACAAGCAAGACTTCCGGACTGACCCTTAAGCCAGAAAAGTATCCCTTCGCGAAAGAAGAGCTTTTGTTCTTGGGCCAGGTGATTAGCGAGTCTGGTGTTCGCCCCGACCTACGCAAAACAGTGGCCATCGCTCCCTTCCCGCCACCAACTGGCACAAAGGCCGTACCCCGATTTTTGTGGCATGTGCGCTTATTACAGACGTTTCATCAATGAACTTTTGCAGATTACTGAACCACTAACTCACCTGACGACCATTGATGCGGAAATCAAATGGGAAACGGCTGGACCTGTGCGCCGCCGCCGCCACCTGTTTTTGCCCACGCTGCTCGCGCCGCTGCCGAGGTGCCGGTAGTGGTCACGCCGCCGCCATCACCGCGCAATAATTGCGGTGCACCACCGTTAGTCTTCTCTTTTAAGCCGAACGATAAATATAGACGCAAGATACATCACCTGAACGGGGGAGCCCTTGTGGATCTGTCTATGTAATGCACTTTTCATTTCAGCGGAGGCTGATCGGCCGGAGCTGGGCGAGCAGTACGCCCTCTGTTTTGTGGTTTCTCTTGGAACGTCATTTTGACGTCACGAAGCTTTCACAACTCTCGACGCAAACGACAGGCACGGAATGCGCTTCAACCATGGAGGGGAAAAGACATAGCTGAGCCAGTTGTTAAGTATTCATGTTAAAATACAGGACGTGCAAACACGGGCACAAGAGATAACTCAAGACAGGGAACGGTTATTTCTCACGTAGACCGTCACGCGCACCTGGCTGATAGGTATCGCCTCTTACCTGTGATTGCACAGATAAGTATTTTCGTCTACCTTCTTTTCCGCCGCTGTATGATTTTTCAATTGTTAGCGGTGCTTGTGGTATATTGACTACTCTCTGGTGTCCGTGTTTGCACGCCCTGTCTTTTTAAATGGCCCCAAATTGGCCTTTGAAACAAAAAAAATATGTGGGAAGATTGCACTAAGGCACGCAAAGCTTGGCACAGCGAAGCACAGGCCCGTCGCCGCTCGTACTCCCCATCGACCGACACTTCTAGCTTCGAGATCGGCTTCCGCCTCGGGAGTACGCACTTTCTTAGGACGCCCCATGACTCTCTGGACACGATCGGGCGCAGAGAGGCTATGCACTATTGACCGAAGGTTGCACGCGATGTCTCCCTCGGTAGGCTTGGCTTAGCAACTGCGGGGCGTGGCCAGGTTGTGCGGTATCTGGTCGCTAGAGGGCGTGATGCTTACTTCGTCTTTCTTTCTGCATTTTTTTCTCTATATACTTCTTTCTCTCTTTTTCGTTGATGTTCTCTCTGTTTCTCTTTTCCGTTCTGCATTTGTTTCGCTCTATTTCTTTCTTTCCAATTCTTTCTGCACTACGCTTTACTTATTGTTCCCTCCTCCCTACCCTCCTCTTCACCATAACATCTTTCGCATCCCCTTCCTACACTGTACTGTACAATGCTATGTTATGCTCTGCTAACGCGCCTGAATAGCCGAGTGGTAGGACGCTCGCACTCGTATCGAGGGTACACGGGTTCGCATCCATCCTCGTGAAGAATTTTTCCCTTTCTGTTTCTTTATATTCTTCTTTCTGCCTATCTGTTTGTCCATTTCTTTTCTCTGCCTCTCTCTCTGTTCTCGTTCTCTTACACATTGGCGCCATTACAGGTCACGCCATAGCTTGATTTGCCCAATTTCTGTGGCACATATTCTTATCAGTACTGTCAATTGGGCGAGTTGGCGTGCTTCCATGTTCAACGAATATTAGCGGGAAAAATCGAGGACGAGAATAGAAATGAGACACTACAGTGCACATGCTCGTTTAGGATCATGATAATTTTCGGGCATGGTCAGACACATTACGCCGTGCTAGAACAGCTTTGCTGCTAAATCGAACGCGGCATAATCCCTTGGCGTTTCTCGTCTTTTTGGCGAGTGACGTCCGAACGGTGACGTCAGATCATTGGGGTACATATTCTCGATTTGTCCGTATACGAAAAATCTCACTTGTGAATTGTCTCCCACCCTTCTTTGCCATGCAGTCGCCCACCCGTTCTTCCTTGACTCGCATGTACAGTCAATCGCGATTTCAAAGTTATGGCGAAGAACTACAGCATCACCACGTTCCAGAATACTCTTCCGAGGAGAGTGAGGTTTCAAACAAGTGTTATTCAATCTTTTTGCTGCTTTTAAGCTGCGATCACTCCCGTCTGAGGAAGGCACATTTTTATCTATTTTTTTAATGACAACAAGACGTATTTTGTTCAAACTTAGCAAGCTGTTTAGACGAAGCAGTGCCAACCACTAGCTTTACCAGATCTTTCTCAGCAATTTATTTATCGTCCGCGAAAATAGGAGCGCACGAAGAACACACTTTATCGCAATGAATGGAAAGCTTAATATAAAGAGAAAGGGCGTAGAGTTCGTCGTAGGGGCAAATGTCGTAGCATGCAACAGCCAACGAGGAGGAGAAGGATGTGGAATCCTGTAGTTCATTGTTCCTAAACGTGCCGCTAGGCCCCTGGCACGCTAGGCCGGTCTATGCTCGCGCCATAGCCTTTACATCGCTCTCGACTGTACATCGTGCGTAATCAGCTGGTTTTGCTCCATTTTGAGCGTTTCCGGCTGCACAAGCGGAGAAGGAGGGTATAACCGACAAGTGCGAAATCATAATAGGCTGAACGCTTAGCGCTGACATTGTACGCGTGCTTTATAAGAAATTAAGTGGCGAGGAGATATCGCCTGTAAGAAGAGTAGTGAAAGCGAGAACGAAACGAATGGAAAATGTGCCGGACTGTTTGATTATTCCAACGGGCAAACTCTTTACAGCGGAGACAATGCAGCTCCAGAGCAAAATAGCGAACTCTCATCCACGGTTTTCCTATATTTTTAATTGTGTTAGTAATTATATGGACACCCTGGACAGGTTTTCACCGCCGTCGTCATGTTCCGCATAAGGTACAAATCGACCACAAGGCTCCGCATATTGTGTGTTCTAGCCGCCAGTAAAAGCTATCGAGTGCTGGAGAAGAACACGGCTGATGCAGAGATGAAACAAGCTGGCCATCTCCGTCGCAATCGGCCTGCCGTCGATGACTTCTGAGCTGGAAAGAAAACGCCCCGCCCGTCTTTCGCTGGGTATAGGAGTATGAAGGGACGCCAGAGAGGCACGCCGGGGAGGGAGTGCTGCGTTGCTCGAATGGAAAGTGTGGCGAGGAGGTAGCGGCCTTATTCACTATGAGGGCGCGGTCGGGAGCGCTGGCGCGCTCGCCATCTCGGCATGTTTCAGCAAATGGCTCGTATACCCTTTTACGCGCTCTGATCTCACCGTTTGTGTTGCGACCACTGATAGGATCAACTGCGCAAAAATTGCTTCTTTCCCGTGTGCGGCCGTATTCCAATACAACAGCGTTTTGTAGGGCTGCGCGAGATCGAATGAAATAGTTGGCTGCTAGCCATAATTCGTATAACATTAAGACATATTGCTATCGCATTCACAGCTTCACTTTTTCGTTGAAAGAGATACTTTTTAACTTCACGGGAGAGATCTATATCCCCATCATTCTAAACTCTCGAAACTACCAAGCAAGGCTCCGCCACGGTGGTCTAGTGGTGATGGCGCTGGACTGCTGACCCGAAAGTTGCGGTATCGAGTTCCGGCCGCCGTGGCTGCATTTTCGATGGAGGCGGCAATGTTTGAGGCCCGCGTGTACCTAGATTTTTTAGCTGCCCGTTAAAGAGCCCAGGTGGTCAAAATTTCGGAACCCCTCCACTACGGCATCCTTCATAATCATATCATGGTTTTGGGACGTTAAACCCCATATATTATTATGTCAGCGACGGAAGACATCGCCGACTAGGCCAGGCGGACTTCTGCAGCCCATCGAACTAAAGCGCTTTGATGTTGGAAAGTAGCGGCGCTCCTTTATCCACGCCGCCTCACCCTCGCCGCGCCGTCAACCTCCTCTTTCTTCACCCTCTCCTTCGCGGAGCCGGCGCATCCGCGACGCTGAATGGCTGCGGCGCGCGATACCTCCCAGTCAGGTGACCCTGACGTCGCGACAAGCGACAGCAAGGAAACTTCGCGCGCTTTCAGTTGCTCACGCACGCCATCAACCCTCCAGGCGCCAGTTCTCCAGGCGTGTGTGTACGTGTGTGTGCAGGTGTACGCGCGTTTGTATGTGTGCATATGTGCGCCTGCGTCCTTGTGTGCATATGTGCGGCTGCGTCTTTATGTGTGTGTGCGCACGTGTGAACGTGTGAATGCATGTGCGTGCGTTTGTGTATTGTCGTCGCGCGTGTTTGTGCGTGTACGCACGTATGTGTGTGTACATGTGCGCCTGCGCGTGCGTGCGTTTGTGTTTTCGCGCGCGTGTATGTACATGCGTGCGTGCCTGTATCGCGTGTGTATGTATGTGCGTGTGTGCATGTATCGCATGTTCATGCGCGTGTGCATGTATGTGCGTGCGTGTCTGTATCACTTGTGCATGCGCGTGTACGTCTGTATCACTGTGTATGTGCGTTTGTGTCTGTATCGCGTGTGTATGTATGTGCCTGCGTGCCCGTATCGCGTGTGTAGTTAGGCGCGTGCGTGTATCGCGTGTATATGTGCATGTGGATGTATGTATATGCGTGCGGGTCTGCATCGCATGTGCATGCATGTAGGTGCATGCGTGTCTGTATCGCGTCTGCATGTATGTGCGCGCGCGTCTGTATCGCTTCTGTATGCGCGTGTATATGTATGTATGTGCGTGCGTGTGTATATCGCGTCTAGATGCGCATGTGTATGGAAGTGCGTGCGTGTCTGTTCGCATGTGAACGCACGTGCGTCTGTGTCACGTGTGTACGCGTGTGAATGTATGTGCGTATCTATCGCGTGTGTATGTGCGTGCGTGCCTGTATTGCGTGCATATGATCGTGTGTGCGTGTATGTATGTGCATGTCTTAATCACGTGTGTATGAGCGTGTGTGTGTGCCTGCGCGCCTGTATCATGTGCGTGCGTGCGTGTCTGACAGGGGCATTGACACACATAGGCTTCGGGCCCATTCATGTGGCCCAATTCAATATATGTAAACCACCACATTTCTTCTTAGCTGCCTTCTTGGAGCTTATCAAGACCACAAATATGGAAAAAAATTCTCGCCTATACTATATGCGGGCTACATTATATGCGCTTAATACACATCCGTGTTACCGACAGCCGAGGCGCCGACGGAGAGGTAAACCGCTCAGGTACCAGTTGTTACACTCATTTTTTTTTTTCGAAGCGCTTATTTGTATTTATCGAAGCGTCCTAAAAATATATATTTGTCACTTTGTTCTATCAGAAGCCCATTTTCGAGAAAGAAAAGGACATCGCTACGATGCTTCGCTCTCTTCTGAACACTATATTCATGCTTTTGAATAAGATAAACACTCCGACAGCCCGAACTGCCCTGCACCTGCTGGTGGTTCTCTATCCAGTGTTTTCAGCGCATCAGTAATCGCAACGGCTCGCCCCTCTCATTGGCCGCGATTCCCCAATGGAATGTCAGAGCGCTGATGTCATGTAGGTCAAAGAAGCTCCAGCCTCAGTGACTGATTGTACCCCTTAGCACGTGCAGTGCTCTCCAACTCTCTCTCTCTTCCTCTTTCTATTCCCCATTTCGTTATCCCCAGTGCAGGGTAGCAAGCCGGACGTTCGTCTGGTTAACCTCCCTGCCTTTCCTGTCGTGTTTATCTCCCTCCCTCCATTTCCGTCATGACTATTGCTTAAGAGACATGTTCTCAATTAATGCTTCGAGGACCGATCAAACAAGCGCGTGCAATGATTCTAATGCGGCGCGGCGAGCCAGTGGAGGGTTTAGCGTGGCGTGCACAGCGCGCCGGCCAGGGGAGGGGAGAAATGCGAGGAGAATTGCGGAGGAAAACGCGCGCGTGGAGGAGAGTGTCGCTACTTTCTAAATCAAGGGGCTTTACATCGAACCACCTCGTCACCCTTTAGGCAAATCGAGGTCGACTAATACCCTTGTTACACAGACAAGCTAACCGCAGTTACGACCAACCACGGTTGACCGCGTTGAAGCACGGTTAGCTCCAACTATGGTTCGCCGATGTTACACAGCGCACAAGCGTCTTCGGTTAAAGCGGACTTGCTTTGGCGTGAATGGCTCTGCGTCTGGCGGCAGTCCGGCGTTCCACTCGGCTGTTATTGCCGCGGCCACTTTCGCATTCCTTGAGGTGCTCCATAGATGATGCAAATTCTTTTCCCAAAGCCTAATCAGGCTTGCCGTGGTTCTTGCAGACCAATTCGTTTTTCACGAACGCTCGCCGGCGTGCACACGTCCTCCATGGAGGTCGCCATTTTCTCGGTTAACTGCCAAACCGAGGTCACCAAGCTCGGTTTGGTACAACCGCGGTTAGCGGCATAACCGCGGTTTCGCATATCGTGTAACATAAGCGAACCGCGGTTATGCGTAACCGCGGTTACACTAACCGAGGTAAAGGCTGTCTGTGTAACAAGGGTATAACTGGAGCAGTTCCCGACGTCGATTTCTGGACAGAGGTGGCTCGTTTTAGCTACCGACTACCTCACCCGCTACGCCGAGACAAGGGCCCTGTCCAGAGGCAGTGCCACCGAGGTGGCGGAGTTCTTTGTTGAGAATATCGGCCTGCGTCATGGCACCCCAGTGGTCCACATCACCATGGCATTTACTGCTCATCTAACTCCGGGGATCTCCAGACAGAGCCAAACAGCCACCACCCCACCACAACCTGCCACCCACAAACGAAAGGTCTCACCAAGCGCCTAAATAAGACCATCGCCACCATACTGGCCACGTACGTCGACGTCGAACACAAGACGCGGGATGCCATCGTTCTGTACGTGATCTTCGCTTACAACACGGCTCTGCACGAAACGACACAGATAATGTCATAGGAGTTGGTCTACGGAAAGAACCGGGTAACGACGCTGGACTAGTGATGCAGAACTATCGGTAAATTGACTATCGATAGTATCGATAGTTTCTTTGAAACTATCGATAGTACTACGACCGATAAACAATCGATAGTCGAATCGATAGTACCATCGGTAATATTACTAGCGATATTACTGCCACGCGTGTTTATTGCTTTGTTTTGATGTATTCGGGTTTCACCCACAGACTGTTAGAAGCGTTCGACGCAGACCGCGCCGCAATGTTTGAGAAGCTTCGCGATTGTTTGACATTTTAAGATTACGCGCCGGACGCGAATATTCAAGTTTATTCGAGAGATTACGCGAGCACCAGCGATAACGCTGGAAAGTTTGATGACTGATGTATAAAAGACGAAGCGTTCCACCGGTTATCACATTATTCGACGGCCGGCGACTGTTCTCGCCGCAATCAGTGTGCAGCGTGTATCGCTTGTATTCTGAGTTTTGATTTTCTTGGCACAAGCTCGACCAAAAAATGATCTTCGTATTTCCTAGTCTTGCTGCAGAATTCTTCGCTGTCACAACCACGTGAGAAACTATCCATAGTGGTGCGAATAACCATGGTGTTGATGGCTGGCCAAATTGCCAAAATATTCGCGATAGCCTACTATGAGCATCGCCTAATTTATGAAGAAATTTTTATAGAGATAAACTATATGCGCAGTGAAAATGGCGGCGTATGTCCATCAATAAATTAATATTTAAAAGCAACCAGTTACATCTTACAGGTAGGAAACTTAGTTCTTGATATTTCTTTTTATTTTGAAATAATCAAATGCAATATAAAACTCAAGACGCACAGTTCTACCCCATGTAACGGCTTCCTTTCCGCTACAGCCTGTTCCTCCGGCTCCACTATGTACCACGCGCGCGGGGAACCAAATTTATTAAATGCGAAGCAGCTTTTGCTCAGGGCTGTGTCCGTAGGTCCGTAGTTCCATTGGCGACCATCCGCTTTCTACCACCAAGCATAGCCATCTGAGCGCGCGCTCGCGCCAAGGAGAAGCCTTCCTCCTCTTGTTCTTGGACCGCCTTGACGATGATACGTGCAGAGCGCTTTAGGGGCCTGGGCTGCCGTATGCTGTTCTAGCTCAGCGTAACGCAGACAAAACCATGTGTGCTGGCACGCGTTAGCGCGTTGGGGCCTGTGTGAGGGGCTATGCAAAACGCTGTGGCCTTTCCCCCTTACACTCTCTCAGCAATCATGTGATGGCGTCGGGGAACGAGATTCTGCGATGAAACCGCGTGGCGTACTTCAACAAGAGTTCGGGAGGAGTAACAGCAACAGCAACAACAGTGATTTCACGGTGTGCTCCACTTGCAAGGACGCGTTAACATCGGGCAAGGTGCCCGTCATGACCGGAACTTTAAGTCGACCCATGCGCTGCTTCGCATCTCCACATGGTTCTCTTTAGTGGGAGATGGTGTAATTTTTTTCTGCAATGAGTTCGCGCTGTTGATTTTAAACTATCGATATCACTATCGATAGTATCTTTAAGTATCGATAGTTCGATAGTGACTCAACTATCGATAATATCGATAGTACCATCGATAGTTCTCCATCACTACGCTGGACGCTATGCTACCCAACGTTACTGACGAAAAAACCTCGACGTCACCATCTACCTTCAGTGCGCCTAAGAAGCCCGACAACTCGCCAGTCTACGCATCAAGAATCAGCAGACAATCGACAGCCGCCGTTACAATCTTCGACGACGCTTCGTGGAATTCCAGCCCGGCGAGCGTGTTTGGGTGTGGACGTCGGTACACGAACGTGGACTTAGTGAAAAAATTTGCCGTGGTTTAGCTCGGCTATGCCAGGATATACGTAGCGTTAGCAAGGGTTCAGCTGATTAGTCTTCGCTTTCCAGACTGTCTAGGATTATTATCCTTCTTCTGTTCATTCTTCGTACGCTGAACTGGTAATTGCCAGGCAACTACTTCGGGATCCGATGAGATAAGCTTCTAGGCTCCTCTGCGCTGTTTTTGCTTTATTACTGTCTGATATTTGTGTATTACCTTGTTGTACGCCCTTCCGTGTTCTGTCACAAGCATCGGGACGATGCTTTTTCAGAGGGGGGCTATGCCACACGCGCTGCTTTCTTTCTATCTTTTATGTTACCGCTCCATTACGTGTGTAACTGCTGCCGTTCGCAAACCGAGCTCGAATAACTGAGAACCATCTAGATAACCTTAGAGCCTTTAGGCCCCGCTGCAAGCGTCTACCTAAATAGGGCATGCCAAATTACAGCCGAGCCATGATATCAAGGGTTCCTGATTGCTGCGGGAAACCTTGAAAAATCTTGAATTTTCTTGAGTCGTTGGTAAGGAAAGCCATTTCTTGTATACAATATGAAGAACACAATTTTATTTAGTGCAATACTCACGGAAGTGGGGAGGAGCTTCGCATGTATGCTCACTGATACTACAAAAAAGTGGTCTTGTACAACAGCGTCACAAAAAAATAAAAACAGCTATTGTTCATAATGAGCCTCACTACACCCACAGCAGGGCAAATGCATCTCCCCATGTTCCGCCGATCAACCCAGTCCTGTGCTTGCTGCTGCCGCGTTATACCCGGAAACTTTGTGATCTCATTTGCCAACCTGACTTTCTGTTTAACCCTCGCGTGTTTGCCTTTTCTTGGAATCCAGTCAGCTACCCTTCATGACCGGCGGTTATCCTACCTACGTGCTACGTGCCCTACCCATATCTATTTTTTCTTCCGATTTCAGCAATGATGTCCTTAATACCCCTTTGTTCCCTGACCCGTGCTGCTCTCTTCTTGTCGCCTAATGTTACACCTAATATTTTCCACTCTATTGCTCGCTGCGTCGTCCTCAATTTAAGTTGAACCCTCCTTGTCAGCCGCAAGGTTCCTGCTCCTTACGTAACCACGAGACTGAAGTAACTAGTAGAATAAGGATGGGAAAGAGTACATTCGGCAAGCATTCTAAAATATGTTTGGTAGTTTAACACAATCCCTAAAGAGGGAGGCATACAACAGCTCCATCTTACCTGTACTTACAGGTAACCTGGAGGCTTACAAAGAGCGTTCAACTTAAGTAGAGGAGGATGCAGTGAGCAATAGATTAGAAAATATTAGGTGTAACCTTAAGAGACAGAAGAGAGCAGAGTGGGTCAGGGAATAAAATGGTGTTAAGGACATCATCGCTGAAATCGAGAAGAAGAAACGGACATGGGCAGGGCACGCCGCGTGTAGGCAAGATAGCCGCTGGTGATTAGGGTAACTTAGTGGATTCCAAGAGAAGGTAAACGCGCGAGGGGGAGACGGAAAGTTAGGTGGGCAGATAATAAACGGAGGTATACTGGTATAACGTGGCAGCAGCAAGCACATGACCAGGTTGATTGGCGGAACGTGGGAGAGGCCTACGCCCTGCAATGATCGTAGTCAGTTTGATGATGATGATTACGTTGATGATATACTATAATACAAATAGTTGTCATAGGCTTGGAGATGCTTGGCACGTGCGCGCTTTCTGCAGCGTGTACACGCTAGGCGGTCTGTCTACTGACACCGACCGTAGTGCGACCTGAACAGATCCGCTGCTAAAAATACTTAGAACGCGAATGTCGCATAAAAGCTCTTTTTAAATCAGTCTACACCATTTATTGGCTTCGTGAGGAAACTGAGGTCCTCATAAACGCTCATATCAGCGTAATCGATGCAATCACCATTTTTTTGCAATTTTCTACACCACAGGTGTGCGCTTGACGTAGTGGTAATGATATATTTTATTGTACTGTCCCAATTCTAGGTCCTCGGTGGCACTGTTGTTCTAAATAATGTGAACATGACAACCTACAATGCCCAAGTCACAATACTATTAGGACACAATGGAGCGGGGAAGACAACGCTGATGAACATACTCACAGGTACCATTGCTTTTCTAAGCAGTTTTTCTCTAACTGCTCGGTGACACTTGTTCTATTGCTAAGCACAAAAAGATGCTAATCTCACAGCTGAAAAGCAGTCTTTATTGTTCAGTTGTAAAACCAGTTCAGTTGTAAATGTATGTAGTTGTGAATGTAGTTGTAAAAGTTCAGTTCAGTTGTAATGTATTGGTCTTTTAGAGCAACATTATGGTACAAGGAGTTTTATTATATTTTATCAAATTATCTCCCGCTCTTGAAGGTGCGACAGCGCTCTACTGCTGAGGGCGCACCAAAACTTAGATGTCAAGAATATGTAAGATAAATGATGCTATACAATGCCGAGAAATGCTCCAATACACAAGACTGCAAAATAGACGTCTGAAACGTTGTAAGCCACTGTGTGAACTAAGCAAGCGAAATCAAGCGGATTGGTCCTAGCAGGAAATCTTGGTTGAGCCAGGGGGTTGTTATTCCGTATGCCTTCCGTTGGATCTCCTAATTCATGACGTGAGCTTCAAACACCCCTTCAATTACAATCCTTGCCGCTGGGAGCAGAGACCCCAAATCAAATCTTCTGTTTTGCTTCCCCAACAAGTGCGCGCGGCGCGCGTTCTCCATCTGCACCAATTTGCTAGGCGTGGAATCAAATTACACGGGTGGGTGACAGAACCGGTAAAGTGAAATAGAAAAGCGAGAAAGAGGTAGACAGAGGAAGCGAAAAAATCACCAACGATTACGGTACTACTTAATGTGAATTCTGAGAGCAGATGTTTACACGCTTTCATTTTGCGAAACGTTGAACGAATGCGCATGTGACAAGGCGACAAGGCAAGGCGCGAGTGTGAGTATAGAGTGCTCGGTGTTCACGTCGACGTAAGGTGAGAATGCCTGGCGTCACCAATTTCTGCTATTGACGAAGGAAAAGTAAGGGTAGGCCCCCTGACGTCACATTCGTGAAACCTCCACATCGAAAACACCCGCATCGCCTCCTAGCGAAGGAGCAGCTAAACACTCAGCTAGTTCAATCACGTCATTTGCAAGCGCATGCGCAGGCGCTTGCAAATGACGGTACAATGTGCTAGAGGGCCGTCTGCACAATTAGCATGCGCATACTGAAAGAAATAATGCACATTGCATACACTTGTTTGTCTTGGTATACGTGTTGTGCAGACGGCCCTCTAGCACATTGTGGAAACGGTGCCATAGGCTGCTCTCGGGCGTCCATACTTACCATTGGGCCCGCCAAACAAGCTCCCAATGTAACGCGAATTCATTACTCGTCGCCCTGACATCAACGCGAGAAGACTTTCGACCACTCAAGAGTCACTGACATACATCTCGCATCTTGCCTCTGCCTGTGACGAGTGTCAGCTGCAAGGGAGACCACGTGCGTTGCGGCGAAGCAGCAACAAAAAGAAATGCAGGATGCGTTCGGAGGGCCAAATTCAAAAATTATTTTCGTCCTTAAAACAAAAAATGATTTGATTAGACTTTCTTCATTACTTAACGATGTAGTCTACTATCAAACGCCCCATGACGAGGATTTTTACTTCGAACGCATCAGTATGAAAAATACGGTCAAACATGCGACAAATCGCATATTTTCTCTAATTTCACAATTTTTTTCGGGAAGATCTGAAGTCTATTTTACCCCTAAACATTTTTGTACTATAATACACTTTCCTGAACATCACACTATTATTTATATTTGTTAGGGAGAGTTCCAGATTGCTCAAGAAAAAATCACGAACTTTGAAGAGTTTCGTAGTTTTTGAAGATACGTAGCTGATAGTGAAACACAAAATTTTCGGAATTAAAGAATAGGACAACTAAACAGAACCTCTGCGATGGCGCAAGCGTGGTTTCGAAGCTCAGCCCACAAAAAATTAATTTTATACACATTTTTCTATAAGGCACGGTTTAACAAATACAAGCGAAATTCGAGGGGGCGCCATGATCGTCAAAATTCTTTTCGAGCAAAAATGTTTTGCCACAATCCTCTATGTGGCACGGGAAAAAGGCTCAAATTTTATCAGCAAAATCTGCGGTGTGCGAGCGCCACGTCTGGGATACTTGGCATGGAATGACATATATATAAATACACACACACACACACACACACACACACACACACACACACACACACACACACACACACATATATATATATATATTGTCTCAAACGAGCGCGTCAATAAAGCGCGCGCGCGGCCGCTTTCACACGGCAGCAGCATAGAACGGCGCGAGCCGCTCGCCCAAGAAGCGCGAACAACGAAAGAAAGTATTCAAAGACGCCGGCGTGGCGCTCCCCCTCACCCACTCGAGCCAGACGCAGACAATCAGATAAAACGGCCGGTAGAGCCTGGATAACCTAGAGGGAAAACATGACGCGACGCCGAGCGACGCCACCGCTAGTAGCACCGGCGAGAGAAATCGCGAATTATCCCTAGCCTTGGCTGCACTGCACGCCGAAGAACCCTCCCGACGCTTTCGGAACCCGGGGAAGAAGGGATAAAAGCGTGCTGAGACGACGGAGGGGGATAGTCGGTCCGCAGTCCGTCAGCCAAAAAAGACCTGTTTATGATGTTGTGCGGTCAGTCGATCGTCAATCTAGAAGAATCGGATGATGACGCCGTGTGAGCCGTGACAAGTTACGACGACGGAAGGAGCAGCCGCGGACAGCGCTGGAGTTGATTCCCGTTGTGTTAACACCATCTGTGTTAGATTGTGAAGTTGTAACTGGTACCAGTCGAGTGTGCACGTACTTGAGATGTTTGTATTGCATTAACTGAGACATTAACTGAAACATTTTTATCTATTCGGGTTTGACAAACAAGGACGGATAGCAACGCTCGACGCTGACCGCGCCGCAGTGTTCAAGAAGCTTCACAATTGTAGTAGATCACTTTGTTAAGATTGCGCGCAGGACGCCGTTAATCTAGATTATACCAGGGCTTGCGCGACCACCAATGATATGACTGGAAATTGCGATACTTGATGTATAAAAGACGGCGCGCCCCAGCCATGAGCAGTTTCATCGACGGCCGATGTTCTGTTCATCGCCATCAGGATGCAGCGTGTATTGCTGTAGTTTGCTGTAAATAAAGAGTTTCATCTTGACATGCCGACTCCTACCTTCGTCGACGTGACGACACCATGATATCTGGTGGAGGTGCTCCCCGGTCCATACACCGAACACCCCCTTCCAGCCGTGAGCCAAGCCCACACCGCAAAGAGGACATCGGCGCCACCGCCAGACCGAGCGGCTAAACAAGACCATCGCCGACATGCTGGCCACGTATGTCGACGTCGAACACAAGACGTGGGATGCCATCTTTCCGTATGTGGCCTTCGCATACAACACGGTCATGCAAGAAACAACGCAAATGACGCCGTACAAACTGGTCTACGTAAGGAGCCCGGCAACGACGCTCGACGCAATACTACCAACGCCAGTGACAAAGACGATCTCGACGTCACCGCTTATTTGCAACGCTCCGAAGAAGCTCGACAGCTCGCCCGCGTCGCATCAAGAACCAGCAGAGGACCGACGGCCTTCACTATAATCTTCGACGACGCCACATGGAATACCATCCCGGTGACCGTGTTTGGGTCTGGACGCCGCTACGCCGACGTGGACTCAGTGAGAAAGTTCTTCGGCGATACTTCGGGCCATACAAGGTGCTTCGACATCTCGGCGTTCTTGACTACGAGGTCATCCCGGACGGCATTACGAACTCCCAGCGACGCCGCGCACGACCTGAAGTCGTGCATGCCGTGCGCCTTAAGCCGTTTATTGCGCGTTAGCGAACCTGGGGACTCTAGATTTTCTCTTGCTATTGTTATTTATTTGTGTATGCACTTGTTTTTTACCACAAAAGTGTTTTATGCCTCGGTCCACCAAGGTTTTCATGACGTATTTCCGTCATGGAAACAAGTCAGCAAAATGATGGCCATCAAATGGCAAAGAAAAAACTATAAGAAGTTGCGTTGACAGGAGTCGAACACATGACCACTCGGTCCGCAACGATGGCTGGTGGGCATTTAGCCCAGAGAGCTACCGCTAAACACATAACAGAGGCTACATGAACGTGCCTTTTATCTTTCACACTTTCCTCTCGCAGTGTTTTTTCATGGATGGATGGATGGATGGATGCTATAAGCGTCCCCTTTATAACGGGTTGGTGACATGTGTGCCACCAGGCTCGAAAAACAAAACGAAAGAGCGCGCCGTTGCTACGACCGTCCTATTCCGCGCGTTTCCAATAGGAGTATAATTTCCTTTAACATACCGCGAGGCGGTGGCTTCAGCGTTGCTTCAGCCCAAGCCTCGCTCATAGCGTCCATTGGTATCGAAAAATAAAGAATATTATTATCTGGGTTTTAACGTCGCAAAATCATATGGGTATGAGAGACGCGGTAGTGGAGGGCTCCGGAAATTTCCACCACCTGGGATTCTCTAACATGCACATACATCTAAGTACACGGGCATCAAACATTTTCGCCCCCATCGACAATGCAGACGCAGTAGCCGGCATTCGATCCCGCGACCTTCGGGTCAGATCTAGCGCTATAACCACTAGACATCCGTGGCGGGGCATTTGAGATTGAGAAAAACAGGTCTACCTATCCAGTCGTAACCACACACATTTGATGTGGTCTTTTTAAATAAAATTGCGCATTATCAAATATTACAGTATGTTTACCTGTCCGCCTTTTTACCTTTAATTGAAACTGCAGCAACAATACTGAGTTTCAAACGATGCGGAAAAATCAAATTGCGAATATTTAGCGAAGTTTAGTGAAGCGATAGTAAGTGGAGGTAATTATAACATTTCGGTAAGGTAATTTATTTACTTTTGCAAGTTATCGTGAAGACAATTCACTTGCAACGAGGCAGTAGCTTGTAAATATTAAATATTTTGTGCTATATATGGCTGCTCGCTTTTATTAACTGTTCTCTCCACTGTAACGTTGTAGCAGTGGTCATCGTAGTTGTATTTTTCTTTCTTTTCAGGTATGATCGAGCCCAACAGAGGATCAGTGCTGGTTTCTGGTAGAGATATTAGAACCGCCGGCTTCGAGCGTATGGGATTTTGCCCACAGTTCGACGTCCTTTTTGAGGATCTCACGGTATCTGAACATCTAGGCTACTTTGGAGTGGTAAGAATTATATTAAATGTCCAGCATTTCTCAGAGAACTTCTGCGACTTTGAGCGTATCTATCTATCTATCTATCTATCTATCTATCTATCTATCTATCTATCTATCTATCTATCTATCTATCTATCTATCTATCTATCTATCTATCTATCTATCTATCTATCTATCTATCTATCTATCTATCTATCTATCTATCTATCTATGTAGCCACCTTCGACTTTGCGCTCTCCTGGCCGTTTCGTTATTGGCATGTATATCAAAATTGTTATGGAATGACATCACTGGATGGCGAATATTAATGACTGGTCAAACATGAAAATCGTCACATAATGTCATGGACGGCATGATTTACATGCCATGGTGTCGGCGTTCTTGCGGCCGTTCGCTAGCTTGGTATAATTCAACACTGTTATTGTGTGACATGACTGTACGACGAACATTAATGGCAGGTGATAACGCGAAAATGATGACATGCATGTCATGTACAGCATCATTACCATGTCACGCTCATGGTGTGGTTGCTGCCGTACCGCTAGCTTGATATACACTAAAATTTGTATTTCGTGACGTGACTGTATCACCAACTTAAATGGCAGGTGGTAAACTGAAAATCATGATATGCATGACGTCTAGGGCATGATTTACATGTCATGTTCATGCTGCGTACTGTGCTGATTCGCTAGCTTGATATACACCAAATTTGGTATTGCATGGCGTGACTGTACGACGAACATAAATGACACGTGGTAACATGCAAATCACTATAGACGGTGTTCCGTCGAACACTGCAAATCCAGTGTTCGACGGAACACCGTCTGGCGAGGGGCATATAATTCTTGCGAATAAGTAAACACTCGCTAAAGTTGCAACGCAAAAATAATTTATGGCGTTTCGTTTCCACTACGGGTCTCTTGTTCACATAAAAGCGTCAGAAGTTTGGCCGTGCCTTTATATGCGTAGTAGATGGCGCAATGATCTGGTGTAAGTATCGGGTACATTTCCGCGTCCCCGATTAAATGCATGAGGTGTGGCGGCAGCATGTCCCTGCTTCTCCGTCCAATCAGTGACGCTCTTCTGGCTGTCACACCACTTTCTGTGATTGCGCTGGTTAAAGGGCACGGCCCAACTTCTTACTCTTGTATGTGAACAAAAGACCCGTAGTGGTCTCGAAACGTCAGAGGTTCTTCTTTCGCTGCAACTTTGGCGAGTATTTGTTTATTCGCAAGAAAATCATGACTTGCATGTGGTGTAGGGCATAATATACATGCCATGCTCATGGGGCGCTCGCGGCTGATTGCCTAGCTTGGTATACAGCAAAAGTGGTATTCGTGATGCGACTGTATGGCAACCATAAATGACAGGTGAAAACATGAATATCATGGCATGCATGTCATGTAGGGCATGATTTACATTTTCATGCTCATGGTCTGCCCGCGGCCGTTGCGCTAGTTCTATATAGAGCAATATCGGTATTGCGTGACGCGACTGTATGATGAACACAAATGGCAGGTGGTAACATGACAATCATGACATTCATTTCATGTACAGCATGATTTACATGCCACACTCATGGTACGCACGCGGCCGTTTCCCCAGCTTTATATGCTCCAAAACTGGCATTGCGTGACGTGACGTTATGACGAACCTACATGACAGGTGATAACAGGACAATCTTAACATGCATTTTATATACATCCTGATTACATGCCACGCTCATGGTGCGTTGCATGTAGGTAGGAAAAACAACCGCCGACAAGCATTAACGCTCATAATGCCCTCGCGGCCAAATTCCATAGCTTGGTATACCATAAAATTAGTATTTCGTGACGTGACTCATGATATGCAATGTCGTGTAGGGCATGATTTACATGCCACGTTCACGGTGCGGTCGTGGCGGTATACTCCGAAATTGCTATTTCGTGACGTGAATGTATGACGAACGTTGATGACAGGTGGTAACACGAAAATTGTGACATGCGTGCATTGTAGGGCTTCATTCACATGCCACGATCATGGTGTGCTCGCGGCTGTTTCGCTAGCTTGACTTACACCAATATTGGTATTGCACGACGCGACTGCGTGGTGAACACTAGTGGCAGAGGATGATATGAAAATCGCGACTAGCATTTGATGTACCGAATGATTTACATGCCGCGCTCATGGTGCTCTCGCAGCTCTTCCATAGCTTGATATCCAACAAAACTGCTATTTCGCCACATGACTGTATGACGAACATAAATGATAGGTCCTAACACACAAATCCTAATGTCAGGAAGGGGAAGATGCAAGCTTCCGATCAAAAAATTCGTGAATCCGTAATGGCTCGAGCACCCATCCCCTGTTTACGCATTTTGTCATGAGGCCAATGACTTCATTTTCCTCAAAAAGAAACACGGCGATGTCTGCAGCACTGCTGGCTGCCTCGCATTACATCGATTGCGTGGGATCTGCCGGATTGTTTACCACGAAAGTGTTTTATGCCGGAGTCGACCGAGATTTCAGTGACGTATTTCCGTAACGGAAATGACGTGAAAAAATGCACGCGATCAGATGGCAAAGAAAAAGAAAGCCCCGTCTCCGTGACTTCAACCCTCGACCACTCTGTCCGATACAATACATGCCGGGTACGCTATCTTCTACGCCACGGTCACACACTCGGGAGGCTTTAGAAAATTGCCTTTTATATCTCACACTTCCTCTCGCAGTGCTCTTGGACGGCGGGGCGGTACCAGCATCTGGGAGCGGTAAAGTGAAGTAATGCATCGTGACGGTGACCTCCGCGATTGACACCTGCAACACGTTGCTGCTACGCGTCCGTCCCATTCGGCTTGTTTCCAGTACGAGAAGTGCAATTTCGTTAACGCCTTAACACACTGAGAGGTGGCGACCTTACCTTCGGCCTCGCTCATAGCACCAATCTATATTTAGTATAGCTCTGCAACGCTCGCCCCGAGAAAAATCGCTGGTGAGCAACAGCGAAGACGCGACGCAGGTTGCGTTTCGCTGTAGTCTGGTCGTGGTGCTCATAGGAATGGCGACCATAGCCCAGGTTCGGCGTCCAGTCAGTGACGCTCTTTTGGCTGTCACACCACTTTCTGTAATTAGGCTGTCTCCGTTAACTACTAAAACTACCATAAATGTTTATTTAATCATTCATCATGGAGGTTAGTCAGGTTGGAGATGTGCCACAAAACATGAACGTGGTTACATCCACGTCAAACGGTGCTACAGTTGCCAAACGGCGATAGACATTGTGCAGTCCCTCTTGTATCAATGTACAGGAAACATTGAACTACTACTGTAAGGTCACGTTTTACTTTCGTGTTATACCGATTCTTATGACGGAGGGATCAACCATGTTTTTAGAGGTACACTCAGTCTGCAAAAAAGACATTCTCGAACATTTTGCTATAAAAATAGAGGTCTCCATTTAAAATCTCAAATGCAAATTCGCGCAAAATTTTCGAACATGGTGTAACATGAAATACCGACATGTCCTTCTGGATCTTCCAGGCTCAGTGAGCATAAGCGAACAATATGGCTACTGAAACAAGTAAAACATGACCCCCGCTACTTTTGTTACTAATGCCATAGAGACAGAACTTCTTGCTCCTACGTGTGTTCCATTATACAAGAGTTTGTAAGAGCTTCACTATGGTCGACACTGCAATTATGACCATCGACGTCTGCAATTATGTGCGCGGAGTGTCCAGATTGCTGTCATTTAGATATTTTTCACGTGTCATCGAGATGTTAGGCTTATTTCGATGCCATTTACAGCGAAGCTGTTCATCTTGATCAGTTGCATTGACATTGTGGGGGAGGGGTAAATTTCCACTGTTAATCCGTTGCGATATGAATGTAGCGGCTGCAAAACATTTGCTGAAGCTGATACTAAACACTTGGCGCATGTTCCAACCCAACCTCAAGGGTAGAAAAGCGCCGGATAACGAGTTCCCAATAGCATATTTTTTACCTCCCGTTAACCTTCATTGGTACAGCATTCAAATACACATTTCTCTACTTAAAAGTCGGGCTTTACCGCGAACTGTTGGACCAGAGATACACAGGATGTAAAAATATGCGTAATCGGCAAGGCAATGTACACATGAACAGCGTATTGATTGCCTAGCCACAGAAATTATCCGTTTCTTTATGAGCTCACAGTGTAACCGACGATGTACGTGAAGCATTTTCGAACTTTTTTTTGCGCAGATCATGTGAAACAGGACAGACGAATTCGCAGACTTTAAGCTGAGAAAGCCTGCCTGCAGTGTCATATATTTTTGTTGATTCAATGTAGAGGACAAGAGATAACAATGTCGAGAAAGCATTTGGCCAAACGACTTTGTTAAATAAACGTGGCAGTATATACGGATGATGAATCATGTGCCCACGGTCGTACGAGTGTTGCTTGATAAAAAGTGACATATCAAGCAGTGGCGTACCAACTGGCGTTACTCACTCTGTCCGCCGTACATGTTGTGTGTGTGTAGTGTGTGTGTGTGTATAATATATATATATAATATATATATATATATATATATATATATATATATATATATATATATATATATATATATATATATAAGGTTATTTATTATATTCACAGAGCTGATCAGATGACTTGCTTTTCAGAACGGTTTGTTTTAAATCAAGGAAGAATCTACACAAATAGATAGTGCAGGCTGAGCTGCCCTACACCGCGACAACACAGCAGTGTTTATTAAAATTTTGGAAATATTACCGTGACGTTTAATAAGTACACCCAAATTTAACCTGATCATCTGAGCATTGCATCACCAAACTTCCCTGTCTTAGTTGGCGTTGTAGATACGATGATTATGAAGAACCTGCTATGACTCTAGTACCTTAAATTCTCACTTATTAAACAAAAGATGTGGCTGACAAAGCAAGTACTTCGCAGATGTCTTCAGGATAAGCGGAGTGCCAATTTCTTTACTCTTAGAGCCCCCTAATATAAGTCTTTCTTATGAAGAAGACCCAGTTCAGTCGACTTAATACTTAAGGCAAACCACATTGAGCTGGTTGTGTATAGGAATAAGAATATAAATGACTACGAATTTATATACCAGATGTCGTTCCTCACCCTCCTACTTTTCCCAGCTTGGGTGGGGGTGGAAGAAAAAAATGTCGCCCGCATCTGCCCACGGGGGGAATTCGAGTAAATGCGTCGCAGAGTAGTGGGGGTGTCTCGTGAATGTTGTGGAATTTGGTTTCGCAGAAGCGTCGCGCTGCCCGAGTGAAGGATCCGCTGCTCGACGTTCACGAACGGTTGCTGCTTCTCGAGCACGACGTTCAGGATCCACAGCCCGTCGTTGCCCGTTTCGCAGCTGCTTCTGGTTCCCCAAGTGAAGGATCCGCAGCCCGTCGTTGCCGTCTCGCAGCAGCTTCTCGTGCACAAAGTTCCGGGTCTGCAGTTCACTTCAAACGCTTGCGTTCAGCGTCGTATGCTCGTATCTTCGCAGCCTTGTCTCTGCGTTGCTTGCTGTTGTTGACGCCGACGACGGTGTGGGTGGGGTAACGTTGCCTTCAACGAGTGGTGGGACGCTGATTGAAGGTACTGTTGCTTACATCGCATCTACTCGAGTCAAGCAAATGTGAAGTCAAGCGAACGCCAAGACGCCCTTGACTGAATTTCGAACGCGCGCTCCGCCGCTTATATACACACCGCCCGCGTTCGATCGAAAGGAGGGAGGGACGGATAGTAGGGAGGGATAGTAGAGAGGAGAGGCCTGCTGCCGGCACGAGACGAGCCGGGCATGCGAGGAAGAGATAGGAGAGGCTTGCTGCCGACACGAGACGAGCCGAGCATGCGCAGTTGACAGCGGCCGACGCCGCAGGTGCGACTAAGAAATGCTCCGCATTTAAAATCGGTGGCCCTGTACACCTTCCCTCCGGTTCCTCCAAGTAAAAAATAGCCTACATAAACTGTGTAACCACAATATGTTCCTTGAAAAAATGTGCGCGAATATAACGTTAAACTACCCGCATTGTTTCCTTCCCTATACGTCGTTAGCTGTTAATGATTGGTCGAAAGTTTCAGGGTCATGCTCAAAGCACCTGCTCGTAAAACGACGCAACAAATGACGCGTAAGTGATCCACCGTAGTTACCACGAACGCATGACTACGTAAAAAAATACGGCTGATCCTTCGGTCATAGGAATCGGTATAACACGTAAGTGGAACGTGTCTACACAGAAGTAGTGCTTATTGTGTAGTGATATATGAGAGCTTGTACAATGCCTATTCGTGTTTGGCAGCAATAGCGCCGTTTGACGTGGATGCATCCATGTTGACGCCAAGGTCGTAGAGGTTCGTAGCCTGAGCTGCGAACGCGTGCGCCCCGCTGGCCTCTGTCTCGCTCCGCAAAGGCACGACATTCGCCCGTCGAAATCATGTCCTTTCTGCGACGCGTATTGCAGCAGTTTTGTTAGTCGGTGCTCTCGCAATCGAAGTAGTCGGCGGTGGAGAAATCGCGTTGGTGCATGTGGAAGCTGCACTACTCCAATAAGCCGGCGCACGCTGACACGAAGCGAAACGCCAACAACGCAACTGCGCCTAGCCATCACCTCCCATAGCGCGCGCAATCTCGGAGTAAGCTATAGTAAGTATCGATCGTGGCGCATTACTTTTTAGGGGCGAAGCTCATTAAGGCGGCACCCGTTCGTCCCTCGTAGTAGTGCGTAACCAGTCGTAACGCTAGTACCAGATCTTGACCTGCAAGGTGGTGCCGGTGGGAGATTTTAGGGGCGAAGCTCCTTAAGGCGGCACCCGTTCGTCCCTCGTAGTAGTGCGTAAGCAGTCGTAACGCTAGTACCAGATCTTGACCTCCAAGGTGGTGCCGGTGGGAGATTTTTCCTGTGCGTTGTTGAACAATAAAAAATTCGCAGCGCGCGCGTTAACTAAAAGCCGAATTCTTCTGTCTCTCATTCCCCATTAGCAGCCATTGGCATGTTCCAGTAGGAAACGTTAGTAGAAGTAGAAGTGTAAGTGTTAGCTAAAAGCCGACTTCTTCTGTCTCTCATTCCCATTAGCAGCCATTGTTTGCCTCCAAGGTAGTGTCTGGTGATATTTCTCCTGTGCGTGATTAAACAATAAAAATTTTGTTCAAAGCGCCGTTGATTGATGAAATAAACCAACGAAAGACGCCAGATGTTTTGTAAAAGCTAAACAAAAGAACGCCAGATGTTTCTAAAGCAAAACGAAAAGACGCCAGCTGCTTAACGAAAGGCGCCAGATGTTTTCTAAAGCAATGGTTCTCTAAACAATAAAAATTCACAGCGTACATGTAAAATTAACGTGAGCTGCAAGTCGTCATAACTCATTGAACCTTTAGTATAAACGCGCCCGATCTCACGTCGGTGATGATGTACTGGGCAGAATTCACGGAAGATTCACGGTTTACCGATGAACCTCCGCAGCTTCGCCCACTCATCCTCATTCACTCCGTGGATATGCTGTGATTTTTTTCACCTCTCAAGACGGCGGCACCGCCCCGCTCCGCCCCGTCTACCTACACCGCCAACAGAGAGCACCGTGCGAGAGAGAATGTGCGAAAGATATAAGACGCGTTCGTGAAGAGTCAAGCACCTGCTCTACAAAGATGTATGTGATGCTGTTCTACCTGTACCTCTATACCGAGCCATATACATTGGAGGTCAAGGGCAAGATGTGCTTAAGAGGGTGAAGAGAATGCAAGTGGCTCCTGCCGCGAAGTCTTTCTTTTTTAAGCTTCATACAGGTACATTATCTGTCAAGGCATTTCAAGAAGACCGTGGTGTTTTCTTACCTTGGGGGCCAGATTGCCTCATCTGTAAAAAACCGGAAACTATAGACCACGTTTTCTTACATTGCTGGGAAGGAGTTTATTTTTTGGGATGTGTTTCAAAGGACGATAAAGAAGGATTTGCCGTTAGATCCACATGGTATAAGATTTCTGCCAGTAAATGATGAAGAGGGACTCCCTTTTGACTTGATTATGCTAATTGGCCTTCAGTGTTTATGGCGGGCTCGCATGGCGGGGTTTTATTGCGATTCTGACGCACGGCCCGCACGGATGTATTTTCGTGAGTGTATGACTAAGTTTGTGGAACTCCAGAAAGCTCAGGAGTTTGTACCTGAGTGGTTGTCGAGGGTAGAACCCTTGACAGCGCTCAAGGAATTTTAAACTTTTGTCTGTCCAGTGGGACTGACACAACTTTTGTCTTTTCTTTCATGTCCTTATTGTTTTATGTACGTGTCTAATAACAGGCAATAAAGCAAAAAAAAAAGCCAAGATGGCTTAGATGGCTTAGCGTCGGACGCTTACCGTCGCGGCCGCAACGTCGTGGCTTCGATGCCATAGCGGCGGGTCTTTTTCTTTGTTTTTTTTTCTTTCTCATCCGTTGGCTTCCATTTTATGAACGTCATATCCGGTAACGAAAGTACTTGGTGGACCCCGGCAAAAAACACTTTCGTGTTAAAAAAAAATATTGAACTATTTTCAATACAGCCCATTGTTTGTCATTGGCTCTTGGCTATTCGTCAAAAATTTTCGCTGTCCCATAACATCGCCTCCTTGTTGCGCGACGTCACAAGTATGCGAAAACTCGCGGCGTTAAAACGAAGTGTGTACAATAAGCAGCACATTACGTGTGCTGAACAATAACTCATTTTTTTTCGGAATAGCCAGACAGTGCCCCTTTCTGAACGTAATTTAAGAAGGCTGCCCGCCAATCACATTCGGCAGCGAGACTGCTTATAGCAGCGCGCGAGATGGATTCTTACGTCTATAATAGATACTTTCTGTTGTAATATAACAATGTTGAGATTATTTTGCGCGTGTACAACTCTCTGTGAACTCATCGTTGCTTACAAAGAGGTAGAGAGAGAAATCAACATTATTAGAAACAGACACAATCCTTTGCAGGTAGGCAGGTTTCTTAGCCCAGAAAATCGTGGACGCTGATCATCTCCATCGTGAGGTCGATCAAGTTACGGGGCAAACTTGAAAGATGGGCTTCTCAATGTGCTCGAGTCCACTGCCTTGTTTCAAGCCGCCACAATAGCTGCAGGCTACCATATGATAAGCCAAGTGAAGCAGGCTAATCTGAGACTAAAGTGCGAATCTATATTAGCTGTCCTGGCTAGGCACAACTAAAATACTGGACACTTCTGCACACTCATCAAGTCACAGCAGCTTGAATATAGAGCAGTGGCGATGCTATTCGTTTTCAAAGAAAGAAACTGAATTTCCTGAAAAAGGAGAGCGTTTGAGCGGGCTATAACACGTTTACTGGTTCCCGCCCATATATGCGTCGCGGATTACTTCAATTTCAGGCCAGGCAGAACAAAATAAAGTCATGAGAGATTGCTGTAATGTTATAGAGCCCCTTCTGAGCGATAGCATCCTCTGCAATGCTCGAATGCAAGACACAAGCGTGGAATAGGCACTCCGCACCGCGGGTAGCTTAGAGTGCTTGGTCATGACACACGGAGGACAGTGGTCACAGCAGAATCGTAGGACAAATTGTGTTGCATAATTACGTTATTGCTGCGTTCAAGCAAAACTTTGCCTGACTTGTTGTTTCCCAATCTGCAGCCGACAATAACCGCTGTCGAAAGTGGGGGGGTCCCCGTTAGATACGCCTATGATATCAAGCCTTTCAGGGCCACAGTGAGATTGCAGTTTTTCAAGTTTGGTATCTAAATTGATATTATTATGCTGAGATGCGTTTATTTACAGTCGAAGATGAATGCTAGAGTCCAGGGATTGAGCAGATCACAGTTCGCGCCACCGTCGATCCCCTTTTCCATTCGTCCCCACCCCCCAGTATCATAGCAATTCCCTCTTTCCAGATGATGCCCACCGGGCGAGTCAGGGTTCGTTGCCGTGATGAAAGTGTTTGAGACGTGCAACATGGACGCCGTTCATGTTGCTCGAGTGGCGGCCAGTAGATAAGAGCCGAGATATCACGCACGTGACGTCACTGAGACGTCCCATGAAAACAAAGGGGTCAATGTAGCTGGCCAGGAACTTTTGGCATAAGCCGCGCTTGCGAAGCGGCATATAAAGCCACACCAAATGCCTTTCTTATACAATACGTGTCCGTGACTTTCGTTGTAATGGTTTCTAGAGCAGTTTCTGGTAGAGGCACTGGCTTTGCCGCTGTGACGCTGGCGCTCACTGGGAAGCGCTGGAGACGCTGGAATTTTCACTGGCGCTCGCTGGCACATACTGGCGCCTGCACTGTTTCTGCCAGTGCCGCGCACTGCTTTCAGTATCGTGCGCGGTGAAAAGCTTCGGTATCTTTGAATATCGAATGTCTGATTCGATGATACTGATAGATGCTATCCTAACGGGTCCCAAACATGTGTCACAATTCTAGCTTGGCAGAGAAAGACGAGGAGATGCGCACTATTTTCATGATATACGTGATATGATATATGTGAAATCACGGTCACTTTTAACGTTTCCCTGTCGAATGTGGAGAAAAATATGTTAATAACCAAAAGCAGCCAACACTGATCATTTTGCTTTCTACCACGCCTTTTTATTCATGCAGTGCCAATAACGTCATTAATTTTTGCGGAGCCCGTAGCAGCAATGAATACACATTTGTGTATGCCGCGCATATATATCAGTTTTGCATCCGCGATGTGTTGCGGTAATGACTTCATATTGTATTGTTTATAAGTCTGAAGGCGTCGGTCTGAACATACAGAGCAAATCGTTACGCCGCCGTGCAGTTGGCAAGAAGTAAATGAACTCTGGCTTCGCGAACCCTCCCAACGGAGGCCAGAAAAACAGCCGACGTTCGATATCGCCACACTGAACAGGCATCTCGGGCAATTCTTGTACTTCCACTTACGTCACAGGGGGTTGGGGGGGGGGGTTGAAACCCCCCGAAATTGTTCAATTTTGCTTACGTATATAAATGCACGCGCACATACAAACGCAAGTACGAACATACATAAAGCATGGTTGAACACCCCCCGAAAAAAAGTTCTGGCTACGCCCCTGAGCTATACGTTAGGTAACAGTTAAAAAAGTGCAGAGGCTAAAATTCACAAACATCAACAATCACAACTCATCTGCGCCGAGATCAGTCCTACCCAGTGCGGCTCCAGCGAGTGTTAGGCCTAGCGTACAGGCCGAGTCCGTCTACCTGCCACCGGCGCTTCTTGGCTTCTGTACACGCAATTCCAACGTGTGAGATTTACTCTAAAGTGTAGTCTGGACATCCGTTAACCTAAATTAACCATTTTTGTTGTGTGCGGTGTCCGCACAAGGAGCGATTACCATGGATGCGACGCGCTTTCAGCAACGAACGCAGGCTCACCGAAAGCAGCCGGCCGTACTCGCCGGTAATTCTGACTCATACGTCAGAACACATACCTGTCAACTGGTACGCGTTGGTGAACTAAAACACCGGCACCTTTTTTCAACTAATTGCATTTTTTTTGCTGAGCGGTTTTATAGCTGTAGATATCGATATAACTGCAAGTCAGAATACAGGCACGCCCGGCCCGCAGTAATATCGTCGCTCGCGCGAGAAAACTACTCAGTATGAATTCATGTAGGCGCGTGTTTATCGAACGAGTCATCGTAAAGCTTCTGTACATGCTCATCATTAGCAAGGGCGAGAAACGGATATTAAAAGTCGGCAGTCACAGCCGTCACACTCCACCCTGGTCCTCGATCCATTTGATATTTTCGGAGTTAAGACGGGAATTGTTAAAGGGCCCCTCAGCAGGTGACATAACGAATTCTAGTAAGACATTGGAAGTTGTTGCCAGCCCAATAACGAGAATTATGCCACAAGAATTTTTCTATTCGGTCCGTCAGAACCCAAGAAAAACAAATATTTGTAGCGGCGCGAAATCATGATGCGAGGAGGCGAGCTGCAAACCCATGCCGCTCACCCCGTGTAGCCTTCGCAAGCCAAATCCCTTCCCTGCCCTCTTCGGCACGCGAGCGGGAGGATCACGTAACGCATACGCATGAACACGTCATGCGCACACAATGTCACGAGCGCATGACCTGGCCGAACCAGCCCGAGACCTCGAGACGCGAACGGTCTTGTGGCGACGATTCTTTGCGCTTCGTGTCTGCAAGTTACGCCGAATGCGCCCTCGCCGATCACTTGGATTTCAAGCTATTACTCAGCACGAAAGCTGCGACATTTGTACGGACGCGAGAGTAGCAGTGTGCCGCATGAACATATAGTTAGACGCGGGAGGATAAACGAGCGCTGGAACGTGGTGGAAAATTGATTTCTTTGTAAGGGGGAGTGTCTGCACGATGCGCAAAGCGCGAGAACACGAATGCGCGCGAAATGTAGGTCGATTAGTCTCGAAGCTCACTGCGGTTCACAGTAAAAATTAAAAAAGACAACGCACATATTGCGTTTGTGTGTTTTATGATTACTCTCAAGTTTTTTCATCTATTCAAGCAACAAATTACACACACTACACGTGGTATCAAATATTTATCGCAGTGTCACGTGCTACTGTTGGCGACGTCCATGGCGACGTCAGAGCACAGTTGTTACGTAGAGGACCGACGTCACAGCACTACCACCCATAGAGTTTCCTAAAATTTACTAGAGGGGACTCTGGCGCTGCGATCGTTCAGCCACCATGGGAATGATGGGTAGTACACGGATTTGGGTAGTCTTCGTACTTGCGGGCTTCGAACGCACTTGTGGCTTTGCTTATTGCTGTGTTTTGGTTTTCTTTCAGATAAAAGAATGAATTGTTGTGGACTTCGTGACCAGATTTCAATTGGTGAGCCCAAAAATGATAAAGTGAAGTGGAACTGCTGACTTTTGCTGAACTTCGTTTTGCTACAAAGCGGATGCAGGCTACGCGTAGCCAAACAGAGCCGAAAGAACGAAGTTTAGACAAATCCGTGTACTACCCATCATTCCTATGCTAGCTGAAGCGCCATGCTTTGCAGCTCCCATAGACACTAGCGCCAGAGTTCCCTCTAGTAAGTATTGTAAGAAAAATATCACAGCATATCCACGGAGTGAATGATGATGAGTGGGCGAAGCTGCGGAGGTTCATCGGTAAACCGTGAATCTTCCGTCAATTCTGCCCACTACATCATCACCGACGTGAGATCGGGCGCGTTTATACTAAAGGTTCGATGAGTTATGACGACTTGCAGCTCACTTTAATTTTACATGTACGCTGTGAATTTTCATTGTTTAGAAAACCATTGCTTTAGTAAACATCTGGCGTCTTTCGTTAAGCAGCTGGCGCCTTTTCGTTTTGCTTTAGAAACACCTGGCGTTCTTTCGTTTTGCTTTTACAGAACATCTGGCGTCTTTCGTTGGTTTATTTCATCAATCAACGGCGTTTTGAACAAAATTTTTATTGTTTAATCACGCACAGGAGAAATCTCACCAGGCACTACCTTGGAGGTAAAGAATGGCTGCTAATGGGAATGAGAGACAGAAGAAGTCGGCTTTTAGCTAACGCTGCGAATTTTTTATTGTTCAACAACGCACAGGAAAAATCTCCCACCGGCACCACCTTGGAGGTCAAAGCGTAAGACTGGTTACTCACTACGACTACGACTACGAGGGACGAACGGGTGCCGCCTTAAGGAGCTTCGCCCCTAAAATCACAGCATATCCACGGAGTGAATGATGATGAGTGGGCGAAGCTGCGGAGGTTCATCGGTAAACCGTGAATCTTCCGTGAATTATGCCCAGTACATCATCACCGACGTGAGATCGGGCGCGTTTATACTAAAGGTTCGATGAGTTATGACGACTTGCAGCTCACTTTAATTTTACATGTAGGCTGTGAATTTCCATTGTTTAGAAAACCATTGCTTTAGAAAACATCTGGCGTTTTTCGTTCGTTTATTTCATCAATCAATGGCGTTTTGAACAAATTTTTTATTGTTTAATGACGCACAGGAGAAATCTCACCAGGCACTACCTTGGAGGTAAACAATGGCTGCTAATGGGAATGAGACACAGAAGAAGTCGGCTTTTAGCTAACACTTACACTTCTACTTCTACTAGCGTTTCCTACTGTAACATAACAATGGCTGCTAAAGGGGAATGAGAGACAGAAGAATTCGGCTTTTAGTTAAAGCGCACGCTGCGAATTTTTTATTGTTCAACAACGCACAGGAAAAATCTCCCACCGGCACCACCTTGGAGGTCAAGATCTGGTACTAGCGTTACGGCTGGTTACGCACTACTACGGGGGACGAACGGGTGCCGCCTTAAGGAGCTTCGCCCCTAAAACTCTATGCTACCACCTACGTAGGGCCATGTCCTCATGTACGTCATCCCCTCGTTCTCTGGGCGCGTGGCCACAAGAAGAAGGGCAAGCAGCGTTCATCTTGAAATTTGACCCATTTCTGCGGCGCGTACCGTTGCAAATTTTGGCATACGTGATCGTGAACGCCCAGTGTATGCATTGCGCTCGTCAGCTCAAAATTGTCAAACCTAGCGAGGGGCCCTTTAAAGAAACTTAGCGTTCTTCCCATTTTGGGCATTTCATTCGTTGCCGGCAACCCTTCGTTTGTGCCTAGTAAAGAATCAAGCGTGATTGGGAAAGGAAGATCGCGTCTTCCTTGAATACGCGACATCAAAATATAAAACAAAACGCTGTCTTACTGTACTGACTAGCCCTTTTACAGCGATGCGGACATGTTTTCGCGTGGCGCAGTGGTGGAGTACTCGCTTGGAGATTGAGAGGTGGCGAGTTCGACTCCTGCTGGTGGAGCATTTTTTTCATAAAAGGCTTCTTTTTCTTTTTTAGTATTGCACTAATGCTTTCTGTATGACTTTCTTTACTAATATATTTATGTAGGACACGTAGGCACCGCCGTTTTAACGCTGTAGAGCCGTTTTGCGCTTGAGTACCCAGCGCCTCCCAGTAAAACGCCGCTCCAGCGGCCAACTATCCAGCGCGACGCTGGGCCCATAATCCGGCATGGCACTGGATTATGGTACCCAGTGGCTCTGGGTTTTGTAATAAGGAAACGTGTAAAGAAATGCAATCGTGTGGATTCGACCACCTGATTGACCAACGTCGGATTGTTTCTTGAAGGAACGGCGTTGGTGTGGTACCGCGAAGAAACAATAGAGGAATTGGAAGAGTTTGAGAAGGAAATAGTGAGCTGCTTCGGGGGACCCATAAATGAAGAAGAAGCGCGCTGATCAAACTTTGATACAGCGTGCTCAAGTCGCCGGCAAGACTTGCAGAAATTACATTGAATATATGTTGAAATTGTTCAAGTCTGTAGACCCAAGCATGAAAGATGATGACAAGGTTGGGCATCTCCGCAAAGGGCTTGCTGGAGATATGTGCAGTATCTTGATAGGCAAGGACACCTTGGAGTCTTTAGCTGACGCAATCTAATACTGCCGCACGTTTGAGACTCTGAAGGCTAGCCGTATTACACCCAAATTTGGTAGACTTGCCAACGTCACCACCGTTGCAAGTGGCAGCAGTAGTAGTAGTATCCTCTAGTGCGTGGCTCATACCCACTCTGGGGGATTGGCCAGGAAGTGATCTTATGAAAAAAAAATTAATTTTTTGAGTATTCAATGCTGATGCCAATAAAAAGAATAAAAAAATAAATAAACAATAGCAATAAATATACAAAAATCGTACGAATCAATGAAATAGTGCAATTATAGTTTTTCATACATTCAGATCAACACTTTAATCATTGTCCTGAATAGGAATTAGAATTAAAATAATAATAAGAAGAAGCACAGTAATAATAAAAATATTATCAAAACTTTATTTTCTAATATAACAATACTACAACGTCGTTGTCTTCTTCTTCATTGCGTCCCCCCAATGTCGTAGCAACATGTAGCCTTGCGTATTTTTAAAAAAAGCACTGTCTGTGTTTTACATGGCGTTTAGTTTTCTAGGGATTCTGCAGCACTTTCAGTCAATTCCGTGCACATTTCCATAATTTATTTTCGAATGGCAAAGTGCAATTTTTTTTTAAACAGACGTTGACTGCATTGTAAATTGGAAATAGTTAACCGAGATTAGAGTTATGCGTGCTGCTTCCTACAATATTGAACAAATACCATGCGCTGGGGTGTGGTCTATACCTAGTTAGGGGCCGCCCAGTCTCGTACAGACACATTAGTCCTGAATGAAATTCTCAAAATTTCAACCTTTTTGGAATACGCGAGAAACTTATCACCACGAAGACGTAAACAAGTAAGCAGGGCCTTGCCGAGCATTCGCTGTGCAGAAAAAGTGCTACAAAAATTTAGAAAGCCTCTGCAGCATGTGTGGCTTTATAAATTCGGGAATAAAAAGTGGATTCTCTAAAACGGCATAACGCCACAGTGACGAAAGCAATGCTTTTTTACTGTGGCAAATCGTGTGGTTATGGAAGAGGCAGCCAATGTTACCTACGACATTAGTGTTTTTAAATACACATTTGGACTATGGGCGTTAATCCTCTGAGCGTACAAGCAGTATATTGTCACGTGGTCGTGACGTCGACGAAGACAGCAGTCGTCGTTCGCAGGATGAAACTGTTTATTTGGCCGAACTTGTGGCCAGAAAACGAGAACTAGCACTACAGCAATACACGCTGTACAATGATAGCGGCGAACAGGGCGTCGTCCGTCGATCAACTGACAAGCGGTCAAGCGCGTCGGCTTTTATACAGGCGCTATGGAACTTTCCAGCAATATCGATGGTGGCGGCGTTACCTCTCGACAAAGCTGGAACATTCGCGTGCGGCACGCAATCTTAACAAAACGATCTACTAAAATCGTGAAGCTTCTCGAACTCTGCTTCACGGCCAGCGTCGAGCGTTGAACCGTCCTTGCTGGTCAAACTCGAACACATCAAAATAAAAGAAGAAGCGGGCGTGGCATTGCCCCCCTCTGAAAAAGCATCGTCCCGATGCTTGCAATAGAACATGCAAAGGAAAAAACAAGTGCATACACAAATAAATTACAATAACAAAGGAAAAAGTAGAGCTCCCAGGTTTGCTAACGCGCAAAAAACGGCTTAAGGCGCACGACATGGACGACTTCAGGTCGTGCGCGGCGTCGCTGGGATTTCGTAATGCCGTCCGGGACGACCTCGTAGTCAAGAGCGCCGTGACGTCGAAGCACCTTGTATGGGCCGAAGTATCGCCGAATAAGTTTTTCACTGAGCCCACGTCGGCGTATCGGCGTCCAGACCCACGCACGGTTACCGGGTTGGTACTCCATGTGGCGTCGTCGAAGATTATAGTGACGGCTGTCGACCCTCTGCTGGTTCTTGATGCGCAGGCGGGCGAGCTGCCGAGCTTCTTCGGCGCGTTGCAAATATGCGGCAACGTCGAGATCGTCTTCGTCGGTGGCGGTTGGTAGCATTGCGTCGAGCGTCGTTGCCGGGCTCCTTCCGTAGACCAGCTTGTACGGCGTCATTTGCGTCGTTTCTTGCATGGCCGTGTTGTATGCGAAGGTCACATACGGAAGCATGGCATCCCACGTCTTGTGTTCGACGTCGACATACATGGCGAGCATGTCGGCGATGGTCTTGTTTAGCCGCTCGGTGAGGCCATTGGTCTGTGGGTGGTACGCTGTGGTCCGGCGGTGGCTTGTTTGGCTGTACCTCAGTATTGCCTGAGTTAGGTCAGCAGTAAACGCCGTACCTCTGTCGGTGATGAGTACCTCTGGGGCACCATGACGCAGGAGGATGGTCTCAACGAAGAACTTTGCTACCTCGGCGGCACTGCCTCTGGGTAGGGCCCTTGTCTCGGCGTAGCGAGTGAGGTAGTCGGTAGCTACGACGATCCATTTGTTTCCTGTATTGGACGTCGGGAACGGCCCCAGTAAGTCCATCCCAATTTGCTGGAACGGCCGTCGAGGTGGCTCGATAGGCTGCAGAAGTCCGGCTGGCCTAGTCGGCGGTGTCTTGCGTCGCTGACAGTCCCGGCAGGTCTTGACGTAGCGTGTTACGTCGGCGACAAGGCGCGGCCAGTAGTACTTTTCCTGTATTCTTGCGAGCGTGCGAGAAACACCCAGGTGTCCAGACATCGGGTCGTCATGCAGAGCCTGGAGGACCTCTGGTCGCAATGTCGAGGGCACTACAAGAAGGGAATCGGCTCGAAGCGGCGAGAAGTTCTTCTTAAGGAGAACACCGTTGCGCAAGAAAAACGACGTCAGTCCTCGCGTGAATACCTTGGGAACAACGGTGGTCCTGCCCTCGAGGTATTCCACAAGGCCCCTGAGTTCTGGGTCCTCTCGCCGTCGTTCGGCGAAGTCTTCGGCACTTATGGTTCCCAAGAAGCAGTCATCCTCCATGTCGTCCTGCGGCGGTGGGTCGACGGGGGCGCGGGACAGGCAGTCAGCATCGGAGTGTTTTCTTCCGGACTTGTAAACGACGGTTATGTCGAATTCTTGAAGTCGTAGGCTCCACCGTGCGAGGCGACCTGAAGGGTCCTTCAAGTTAGCTAGCCAACACAAGGCGTGGTGGTCGCTCACAACTTTGAAGGGCCGGCCGTAGATGTAGGGGCGAAACTTCGATGTAGCCCAGATGATAGCCAGGCACTCCTTTTCTGTTGTGGAGTAGTTGATTTCTGCCTTTGATAGCGACCGGCTGGCATAACTGATGACCCTTTCGAATCCGTCGGTCTTTTGCACAAGGACGGCGCCGAGTCCTACGCTGCTTGCGTCGGTGTGGATTTCCGTATCGGCGTATTCGTCGAAATGCGCAAGTATGGGAGGCGTCTGCAGGCGTCGTTTCAATTCTTGAAATGCTTGAACTTGCGACGTTTCCCACCTGAATTCGACGTCGGCCTTCGTGAGTTGCGTCAGTGGCTCGGCGATCCGTGAAAATTCCTTGACGAAACGTCTGTAATAGGCGCACAAGCCGAGAAAACGGCGTACGGCCTTCCTGTCGGTGGGCGTCGCGAAGTCAGCGATGGCAGCTGTTTTCCGCGGGTCCGGGCGAACACCATCCTTGCTGATTACGTGACCCAAGAACAAGAGCTCCTCGTAAGCGAAGCGGCACTTTTCAGGCTTCAAGGTGAGTCCGGAGGTCTTGATTGCTTGAAGCACAACTTCAAGGCGCCGAAGGTGTTCGTCGAAGTTTGAGGAAAACACAACGACGTCGTCCAAGTACACGAGGCACGTCTGCCACTTCAAGCCGGCCAGTACTGTATCCATAACCCGTTGAAAAGTCGCAGGTGCCGAGCAAAGACCAAAGGGCATGACCTTGAACTCGAACAGGCCGTCTGGTGTTATAAAAGCAGTCTTTTCTCGGTCTCTCTCGTCGACTTCTATTTGCCAGTAACCGGTCTTGAGGTTCATCGACGAAAAGTACTTTGCGTTGTGTAATCGATCCAGGGTGTCGTCTATCCGGGGAAGGGGATACACGTCCTTCTTCGTGACTTTGTTCAGGCGACGATAATCGACGCAAAAACGTAGAGTCCCATCCTTCTTCTTCACTAGCACCACCGGGGATGCCCACGGACTCTTCGACGGCTGGATGATGTCGTCGCGTAGCATTTCGTCGACCTGTTTCTTCACGGCCTCGCGTTCTCGCGTTGAAACTCTGTACGGGCTCTGACGGAGTGGTCTGGCGCTTCCCTCGGTTATGATGCGATGTTTTGCCACGGGAGTCTGCCTAATTCTTGACGACAACGAAAAGCAGTCCTTGTATTGCAAGAGCAGGGTTTTGAGCTGTTCTTGTTTGTGTTCCTGAAGGCTGGGATTGATGTCGAAAGCTGGTTGCGGCGCTTTATTCGTCGGAGTAGGCTCGGGAGAATCGGTGAGGCCGAAAGCATTGCTGGCTTCTACGATTTCTTCAATGTAGGCGACCGTCGTGCCTTTGCTCACGTGCTTGTACTCGTTGCTGAAATTCGTGAGCATAACTGTTGCTTTTCCTGCCCGCAGCTCTGCTACTCCTCTTGCGACGCAAATCTTGCGGTTAATCAAGTGGTGCTGGTCGCCTTCAACAACGCCTTCGAGGTCTGCTGATTTCTGAGTGCCGACGGAAATGATGACGCTGGAGCGAGGGGGAATGGTGACCTGGTCTTCCAGCACATTCAAGGCGTGCTTTCTTGGCGGAGTGTGCGGTGGTAGTGCCTTTTCCGTGGACAGTGTTATTGACTTGGACCTCAGGTCGATGATTGCACCATGAAGGCCTAAGAAGTCCATACCAAGGATGACATCTCTCGAGCAACGCGGCAGGATTACGAAGTTCACGGGAAAAATCCGGTTGTTAATGGTGAGTCTCGCTGTGCAGATTCCCTCCGGCGTTACGAGGTGACCTCCAGCTGTCCGGATTTCGGGGCCTTCCCAGGCTGTCCTAACTTTCTTCAGCTTCGTGGCGAACGGTCCACTGATGACAGAATAGTCGGCTCCGGTGTCGACGAGGACTGTGACGCTGTGGCCGTCGATAAGAACGTCGAGGTCGCTAGTTCGTCGTCTTGCGTTGCAGTTAAATCGCGGCGTCGGGTCACGGCTAGGTCGGTTTGTTCCGCTGCTTCCACGTTGCGTCGTCAGGTCTACTTCGGTCCGCGAGGCTTCGTCGTTAGGGCTCTGTCTGGTTCGCGTCGGGTCTTCAAGGTTTCGTCGTGGCATCGTCGTCGGCGGCGGAGGATCTTCGATGTTTCGTCGTGGCGTCGTCGTCGGCGGCGGAGGATCTTCGATGTTTCGTCGTACAGCAACCGCACCTCCATCGGTTGCTGCCCTTAGTTTTCCGGATACGGGCTAGGCGACCGGCCCCGGAATGGGCCAGTATACTGGCGGCGTTGGGGAGAGGCGTAGCGGCCTGGCGACGGTGATCGGGAATGTCCTCGGGGGGTCCACTGCGCTCCTGCCAGATAGTCGGCGATGTCACGTGGTCGTTCGCCCTGCTGTGGACGCGGCGCGTCGATGGCGAACCCGCGCAGTCCCATCCGTCGATACTGGCAGCGGCGGTAGGTGTGGCCGGCTTCTCCGCAGTGGTAGCAGAGTGGACGATGGTCGGGGGCGCGCCAAACGTCGGTCTTCCTCGGCGTGTGTCGCTGGCCGGTTGGCGGGCGGTATGGCGTCGGTGGTGGCGGCGGTGGTGCCTGGCGGCGGAACTGCTGGGGCGGCGCGGCGTCTTGACGCGGGCGAGGAGGGGGGGCGTTGCGTCAGGCTGCAGCAGCATAACTCATTGCTTGAAGCTGCGGCGGTGCCGGCTGAGGAACACCCAGTGACTCTTTGATTTCCTCGCGGACAATGTCTGCGATCGAATCCACTTGAGGCTGCGGCGAAGGTAACAGCTTGCGCAACTCCTCCCGCACGATCGCTCGGATGGTTTCGCGCAAGTCGTCGGTGGCTAGTGAGTGCACTTCGGAATAGGTTGCAGACAGCGGCGAGCGGTTGTACTGTTTCGTCCGCATGTCCAGTGTCTTTTCAATAGTCGTAGCCTCGGTGAGGAATTCGGCGACCGTCGTGGGCGGGTTGCGGACAAGTCCCGCGAAAAGTTCTTGTTTGACACCCCGCATGAGCAGGCGAACTTTTTTGTCTTCCGCCATCGCAGCGTCGGCCTGACGGAAAAGTCGAGTCATCTCTTCCGTGAAGATGGTGACGTTTTCGTTTGGCAGCTGCACCCGGGTCTCCAGCAAAGAAGCGGCTCTTTCCCTGCGGACGACGGTTGTGAACGTGTGCAGGAATGCGCTGCGGAAAAGATCCCAGGTCTGCAGTGAGGACTCCCGATTCTCGAACCAGGTTCTGGCCGCGTCTTCGAGGTAGAAGTACACGTGACGCAGCTTGTCTTCATTGGTCCAGTTGTTAAAGGCGGCGACACGGTCGTATGTTTCAAGCCAGGTTTCCGGGTCTTCAAACGACGATCCGCGGAAGGTTGGCGGCTCCTTGGGATGCCGAAGAAGGATCGGCGCAGGCTGCACGGGGTCGGTCATCGTCGGTGCGGTCGATGTTGGGATCTGCGGCTGTCTGTCTTTTTCGGGAAGGAGCCCGTGCTCTGGCGGCAGTCCCTTCTGCCTGCGGCTTGTTCGACGATCCGGGTTCTCCTTGCCGTCGTCCTCGTCGCGGCTTGGGCTTGGGTCAGCACTTCGCGGGGGCGTCCGGATCATGGAAGAAGCAGCACCTCCACCAGATGTCACGTGGTCGTGACGTCGACGAAGACAGCAGTCGTCGTTCGCAGGATGAAACTGTTTATTTGGCCGAACTTGTGGCCAGAAAACGAGAACTAGCACTACAGCAATACACGCTGTACAATGATAGCGGCGAACAGGGCGTCGTCCGTCGATCAACTGACAAGCGGTCAAGCGCGTCGGCTTTTATACAGGCGCTATGGAACTTTCCAGCAATATCGATGGTGGCGGCGTTATCTCTCGACAAAGCTGGAACATTCGCGTGCGGCACGCAATCTTAACAAAACGATCTACTAAAATCGTGAAGCTTCTCGAACACTGCTTCACGGCCAGCGTCGAGCGTTGATAACCGTCCTTGCTGGTCAAACTCGAACACATCAAAATAAAAGAAGAAGCGGGCGTGGCAATATACAAGCATAATACTGTCACGTGCGTTTCTTTATCACTTTTGCTGTATTCGGTTTTCGGCCACAAAGACTGTCAGCAACGCTCAGCGCGAACCGCGCCTCATTGTTCGAGAAGCTTCGCGATCATTGTAGATCGTTTTGTTAAGATTGCGCGCAAGACGCGCACACTCGAGCTTATTCTAGAATTTGCACGACAGCCAGCGACAACGCTGGAATATTGAACGGCACATGTTTAAATGCCGACGCGCTTCACCGCTTGTCAGTTGATCCACGGTCGACGCTCTGTCCGCCGCTATCAGTGCATTGCTGTAGTTTGTCTTTCAGTTTCCCGGCCACAAGTTCGGCCAAATAAAGAGTTTCATCTCTGACGTGCTGACTGCTGCCTTCGACGACGTCACGACCACGTGACAATACGGGTTTAGGTTTAACGTCTCGAAACCACGATTTCATTCTAAGCACACGGGCCTTAGCGTTTCTGCCGAAACTGCGGCCGCCACAGACGGGACTCAATCCCGCGACCAGCGAGTCAGCAGTCAAGCACCATAACCACTTGACCACAGTGGCGGGTAGCGTGGACAAGCCGATGTTTAACTTAGTACCGACAGATTTCCCTTGCCTCGTAACCTTCTAGTTGTAAAATGGTTCGAACATATCACACGAAAACATAAAGTTAATTACCTAGAAATGACTTATTTAGTAAATGTCAACATGGCTTTTGCTGTGGTCTGAGTAGCGTGACACAAGCTCAGTTATAGTCGGTGACAGCCTAAGAATAGAAAATAAACTGTACTGCTGTCTATTTGTATTATGTGCGTCCAATCAGGTCAAGCTGCGGCAGCTGTTTACTATGGCGCAGTTTGCATCGACAGGCGAGGCGCCGCTGCACGCAGACTGAGAGACTTGAATTTAAATTTCCTGTGGTGTTTGTATCTTCCAGTCATAACGTAGTTCAGCGCAAAAAACAGGCAACAGACGAGTGAGAGGACAAGGACAGAGCGCATTCTTCCAACTAAAGTTTATTGGATTGGGACGCATGTATATATACACACAGGGAAAGCAAGAAAAGAAAAAAGAAAAAAACAGGAAGTCAAAACCGAAAGGTGAAAAGAAGAAAAGTGCCGATAAGTCACACACGTGTGCCAACACCGCCCCCCTTCCCATGACTTGCCAAAAACAAAAGCTCTTTGTCAGAAAGATGCAAGGAAGGCATGCTTACGCATGCGTCCCCAGACCGTTTCATTTCCTCAGCCTCAAAGATTTCCCTCACCCTTTGGTCCCGACTGCGTGCAAGGACCGCAGTGTTTTCAAAGAGGGGCCTACACTCACAATCCCGCACGTGGATGCCGAGGTGCCCCGATACTGTCGTTTGGAAGCTGTAGTAATGTTTGACTTCCTGGTTTTTTCTTTTTTCTTTTCTTGCTTTCCCTGTGTGTATATATACATGCGTCCCAATCCAATAAACTTTAGTTGGAAGAATGCGCTCTGTACTTGTCCTCTCACTCGTCTGTTGCCTGTTTTTTGCGCTGAACTACGTTATGACTGACTCGTTCCAACTCGCCCAACAAGGAACGTTGTATCTTCGAGCAGAAGATTTTAGATGCGAAGCAGCTCTTTTACTAGCCTGTGTAATGCTGTCCCTCCGTCCGCACAAACGCGAGGCAACGCGGTTCCCTCGGCGCAGGTGTTGGAGCGGTGCCAAGTAGGTCACGCGGCAGCTCGGCGTTGACGTCATGCTCCCCTTGCACGCTTGCCTCGCAGGTGCGCTCGTACGTCACTCTCTCCCTCACCCGCCGGAGCGCCCGCAGCTGCCGGCTCCAACGCCCGCTCGCCTCCCGTGTCTGTGTTTCAAACAAACCTTTACACCAGTAAACGCGACACCGAGTTTCGCTTCAAGCGAATCTTCCAGCGCTCACCGCAGCACCCGCGTTAGCGCCGTTCAACCCGTGACGCCACCCGTGCGCAACGCTACTGCTTCGCATCCCATCAGGGTTCCCTTCGGGGAGATGGTCCAATTTTTTTTTCCATACAGCTGCATGAAAAACAGCCCGCGAGGTATTAGTTGTCTGCAAACCGCGAAACGATACGAGCTACAGAACATCGCTGTGCCACAGAACTTTCATTTTAATCGAGCGTCGTCATATGTGAAGCGACGCCGCTAAAACAATTACTGAGTAAAAAAAAAAAAGACGGCTGATTCATTTGTCAGAGGAATCGCTATAACACGAAAGTGAAACGTGTCATCCTAGACGTGGTTGAGCAGATTGTTGTGCATTGTTTCGGCACAAGGTCGAAGGAATGAATCCTATAGAAACAAATTGTAATGTCACGCACAAAACGGCCACAATCTCGAAACTCGCAACGCCCTTCCCAAGCACAAATAACCCACGGAAAGAACATACACAGGATGAGCGCGAACAGCTGTCACAGCTTGAGAGTTAAAGCGCACTGCTTAAACACAACTGAGGACGCACGAAACGAACGCACAAGTATACACAGAATTAGCGCGAACTGTCACAGTTGTAACTTAGTTGTGTGTGAGCAGCGCACTCCATTAGAAAAAGCGGCCGCTGCAGTGAGGAATGGCCTTCGTTCTCTCTGTAACTTCAACGCAAACTTGCGGTGAGAGCCCAAGGCGTACAAAACAACCTCCATCACGTGATAAGCGCGCGCGCACGAGCGACGACGCCCTGTGGACACGCGCGAACACAGCAACGCGCGGGGCGATGGTCTTTAAAGGACGCCGTTCGAGCTCTTCACGCCATATCGCTTGTGATAAAGAAGACACGCTGATGTTCCACCGATCTCTGATTACCGCCAACGGTAACTGACGTATATAAATAGCTCGCCGTTCGTATGCTGAAGAACGCCCCGTCTATGCCGAGTAGGCTGTCGCCGCGCGCTGCAGAGCGAGGGGTCGTAGGTTCGACTCTCGGCGACTGAATCTTTTTCTTGCAGCTTTTAAATGCGAAGCATTTCTTAGCGAACTTCTGCGACTTTGAGCGTATCTATCTATCTATCTATCTATCTATCTATCTATCTATCTATCTATCTATCTATCTATCTATCTATCTATCTATCTATCTATCTATCTATCTATCTATCTATCTATCTATCTATCTAGCCGCCTACGACTTTGTGCTCTCCTGGCCGTTTCGTTAATCGGATGTATACCAAAATTGGTGTGTCATAACAGGGCCTTATTACGAACATAAATGACAGGTCATATCATGAAAATCATGACACGCGTGTCATGAACAGCACGATTTACATTCCACGACCTTAGGTTCTTGTGGCCGTTCCGTTAATTTGATATACACCAAAATTGGTACGACGTGACAAGAATTCATGACGAACATAATGACTGGTCCTAACATGCAAATCATGACGCGCATGTCATGTGCAGCATGATTTACATGACATGGTCTCTGGGCGCTCGCGGCTGTTTAAATGAAGGGATATACACGAAAACTGGTATGACGAGACATCTCTGTATGAAGAACATAACTGACTCGTGGTAACATGAAAATCATGACATGCATGTTATGTATGACATGATTTACATGCCACGCTCATGGCACACTCGCGGTCGTTTCGCTAGATTAATATACACCAAAATTGGTATTGTGCTATGTGACTGTATGAAGAACATGAATAACAGGTCGTAGCATGAAAACCATGAGATCCATGATATGTGTGTCATGATTTACATGCCACGCTCATGGTGCATTTGCGGCCGTTTCGCTTGCATGATATGCACCAAAATTAGTATTGCGCGACACGACCGTATGACGAACGTCAGTGAGAGGTGGTAACATGAAAATCATGAGGTGCAAGTCATGTACAACCTGATTTACATGCCACGCTCATGGTGCGCTAGCGGCCGTTTAAATAGATTGATATACATCAAAATTGGTATTGCGCGATGTGACTGTATGAAGAACATGAATAACAGTTGGTAAGATGAAAACCATGGCATGCACGTCATGATTTACATGCCACGTTCATGATGCATTCGTGGCCGCTTCGTTAGCTTGATGAACACCAAAATTCGTATTGCGCGCAGCGACTGTATGACGAACGTAAATGAGACGCCGTAACTTGAAAATCATGACATGCATGACATGTACGACATGATTTACATGTCATGCTCATGGCACACCCGTGGCCGTTTCGCTTGCTTGATATCCACCAATATTGGTGTTGTGCTATGTGACTGTATGACGAACATGAATAACAGGTGCTGGCATGAAAACCATGACATATATAACATGCATTTCATGGTTTACATGCCTCGCTCATAATGCACTTGCGGCCGTTTCGCTGGCATAATATGCACCAAAATTGGTATTGCGCGACACGACCGTATGACGAACGTAAGTGAGAGGTTGTCACATGAAAATCATGACATGCAAGTCATGTACAACCTGATTTACATGCCACGCTCATGGTGCGCTAGCGGCCGTTTCAGTAGATTGATATACACCAAAATTGGTATTGCGCTAAGTGACTGTATGAAGAACATGAATAACAGTTGGTAAGATGAAAACCGTGACATGCATGTCATGTATGTCATGATTTATATGCCACGCTCATGATGCGTTCGTGGCCGCTTCGCTAGCTTGATGTACACCAAAATTGGTATTGCGCGCAGCGACTGTATGGCGAACGCAAATGAGACATGGTAACATCAAAATCATGACATGCATGACATGTACGACATGATTTACATGTCATGGTCATGGCGCATTCGTGGCCGTTTCGCTTGCGTGATATACACCAAAATTGGTATTGCGCGACGCGACTGCATGACGAACGTAAATGAGATGTGGTTACGTGGAAGCATGACATGCAGGTCATGTACGACATGATTTGCAAGCCACACTCATGATACATTCGCGGCCGTTTTCCTAGCTTGTATATACCAAAATCGGTATTGCGCGACGCGACTGTATAACGAACATGAATAACAGGTGGTAACATGAAAATCGTGACATGATGTCACGTATGTCATGATTTACATGCCGCGCTCATGGTGCATTCGCGGCCGTTTCGCTAGCTTGATATACACCAAAATTGGTAGTGCGCGAAGCGACTGTATGACGAACGTAAATGAAAGGTGTTAACATGAAAATCATGACATGCATGTCATGTATGGCATGATTTACATGCTATACTCGTGGTGCACTCGCGGCCATTTCGCTCGCTTGATATACACCAAAATTGATATTGCGCGATGTGACTGTATGACGAACATAAATGAGAGGTCTTAACATGCGAATCATGTTATGCATGTCATGTACGGTATGATTTACATGCCACTCTCATGGTGTGCTTCCGGCCGTTTTGTTAACTTGACATATACCGAAGCTGGTATGGCGCACGACTCGAGTGCGGGATGAATATAAGCGACAGGTCATGCATTGTATATACCAGAATAAGTGTTTCATTGGCATGGTGCATACTAGATTGTGCATGCCTGCGTGCATGGCAAACATGCGATATATGGTGGACTAGATGTCATGGCATGAATGATTTCGTTTGGCTCAAAGACAAACAAGGCGATGTATGCAGCTCTTTGCTGGCTGCTTCGCATTACATCGATTCCCACAGTGCGTGGGATCTGCCGAATTTTTTCATTGCCACCTGTTAGTATATATTTTACAAAGTCATATCTGTGACCCAACTACGTCAGTGGAGCCGTGGAAGACCCCGGAATAAAACACTTTCACGCGAAAAAAAAAATTTGTGCTTTTGATGAAGGTGCATCATACTTTACGATACCTTATTTGGAATTCTTACTTTTGTCTAACATGCGTTTTTTAACAAGAAAGTGCTTTATGCCGGGTCCAGCAAGGCTTTCATGACGTATTTCCTTGACGGAAATATGTCAGCAAAATGAACGCCATGAAACGTTAAAGAAAAAGAAATTATAAGAAAAATTTCACCATCTCCCACTAAACGGAACCATGTGGAGATGCGAAGGAGCGCATGGGTCAACTTAAAGTTCCGTTCATCACGGGCACTTTGCCCGATAATAACGCGTTCTTGTATGTAGAGCACACCACGAATTCACTGTAGTTGCTTTTGATGTTACTCGTCCCGAATTCTTGTTGGAGCACGCCACGCGGGTTCATCGCGCGTGTGCAGAATCTCGTTCCCCGACGCCGCCACGTGATTGCTGAGAGAGTGTAAGGGGGAGAAGCCACAGCGTCTTAACCAGTCCCCTACACAGTCCCGAACGAGCTAGCGAGTGCCAGCACACGTGGGTTTGTCTGCGTTACGCCAAGCTAGGACAGCATACGGCAGCCCGGGCCCCTAAAGTGCTCTGCACGTATCATCATCAAGGTGGTCGAACAGCACGAAGAAGACTTCTCCTTGGCGCAAGCGCGCGCTCAATATGTCACAGATGGCTATGGTAGGTTCTAGAAAGCGACCGGTCGCCAATGCAACTACGGACAAAGCCCAGTGCAAAAGCTGCTTCGCATCTATAAGTTCCATTGATAGGAGTCGAACCCATGACCTCTCGGTTCGCAACGACGGGTGGCGGGCGTTTAGCCCACTGAGATACCGCCAAACACATAACAAAGGCTACATGAACGCGCCTTTTTATCTTTCACACTTTCGTCTCGCAGTGCTTTTGGATAAATGGCTGAATTATATGAGCGTCCCCTTCATAATTGGGCGGGGAGATGTGCGCCAATAGGCTCGAAAAAAGAAAAAAATTGGCGGCGTATCTGCGTGCTTCGCTGCAAATGTCGTCAAAACATGATAGAAGAGGCGCGGCGTGAGATATGGACGCCATCTGGCAATACGTCGGGAAACATGAGTGCTGTGTTGCGGGCTGGTAGTCCCGGCGCAGCAGCAGGCGAAGACCGGGGGTGACCAACACGACCGGCGGGGACGCCAGCCAGCCCGAACACGCGGTGTGGTGCGAAGCGCCCAAGCAGAAGAAACGTCCGCACTCAACGAGTACTCTCCTGACAATACTTTATTTACACGTCGCCTGGGTAAAACAGGAATGCCAGAGCGGCGCCCCATGGCCTTCGTACAGTGCAATACTGAACCGAAACCGAAACACAACAATGAGCTCGTGCAGAGGGCACGGAGGAAGGCAAGTTTCAGCGCAGTCGCATTTTCAGTGCAGCTTAAGAAACTAGGGTCTTTAGAATTACGTATGTGTGCATTTTCTATTAAAGGAACACACCACCTAATACCTACCTAGTGATGTTGCGCCTCAGATATGCGTTATGTTAGTTTTTTGATCGACAATGAACACACGTATGAACCTAGCCAGCCGTTCAAGATCGGTGGCCCTTGGGCAAGTGATTCAACTTTGGCCAAGTGGCTGAATCGAGTGACGTGCCGACAAACAGCAAGACAGACCAAAATTTCTCCGTTCAAGTATCCCAAGAAACACTATCGTCTTTAAAAACGCGCAGTTGCTACAACCGTCCCATGCGGCGCATTTCCAATAGCAGTGGAATTTCGTCAACGCTTTAACACACTGCGATGCGAGGTTCACTCATAGCATCCATCAATATCGAAAAATAGCTCTCCGACGCTCGCCTGGCTGTCGCATCGCGTTCCCCGCTCGCCCTGTGAGAATTAATGGCCAGGCTAGAGGGAAGACACGACGCGCGTTGCGTTTGTCTTTATGTTTCATGACGCTTTAAAGGAGTAAATATAGAGTATCAGTGTTTTTATGTGCTTGTTGATGCGATATGTGCACGGGATTCACCAATCACCGTGTCCACGTGTATGTTGAGAACTTCAGTTACCGCAGAATTTAAATTATGATCACGGGCGTTAGTCGTCGATACAGAAATGTCATGTCTGTTCAACATGACAACACTTTATACTCATCGGTGATAGAGTTTTTCGCTTGTTGCTTGCGTAAATGATGGGAGTCGCTGGTCTGCTTGCCGGCCATCTAGCGGGTTGCCATGTAATCATAAGAGCTTTAACATGAAGCCTTCGCACGATAGCGCAAATACCATTGTGGAGTTCTACCTTGTCCGTAAATGTACTACGGTTTACGCAGTAACGGATCACCGGATATGTGTACGTCACTAATAACATGTGCCGCCGTAAAACGATTCAGACGTATTGTACAGTGGTTTCAGTAACACATTCTGGCAGGCTAGATGGTTCATAGGGATTAACTTTCTTAAACTGCGCGAGAAGACGAAGGCACAAGTAAGAAAACACATTCAGAAACACCACGAGCGCAGTGGTGTTTCTGAATGTTTTTCTTACTTGTGTCTTCTTCTCGCGCAGTTTAAGAAAGTTTATCGCTTGTAGAGCAGCACGAAGCGCCACAGGACACCGCCGCTATTCAGACTAATGCCACTTATAGCTCCAATTACCTGGCGATTACTAAGAGTAATAAAATTTTGGGAAGCCTAAGCAAGGAAAACAAATATATCTAAATAAAATAGAAAAGCGGTTGCGTATCAAGCACAGCCATTAGGCCTAGAAACACGATACAGGCAGCACCCCAAAGAGCTAATAATGCTTGTTACGTTGGACGTCCCAAAGCCACGATATAATTATGAGAGACACTGTAATGGAGGGCTGCGATAATTTTGACCACCTGGGATTCTAAAACCTCAATATAAGCACACAGGCCTCTAGCATTTTTCCTCTATCGGAATAGGGCCGCCGCAACCTTTAGGTCAGCAGTCAAGCACCATAACCACTAGCCCACAGCGGCGGGTAACACCTAATCGCTATGCGAATTAAAATTACTGCCTACAAAAAGAAAAAGCATAAAAGGGATCGTTGGGACGCTCATGAGAAAGAGGGAGCACTTGGTGTAACAGTGTTTCTCATATACGTTTGCCAACATATTTAAAGTGGCTGTGTAATTATAATGGGAACTCAATTTTGCAATTTTACTTAGTAGTAAGCAGATTTTTTGTTACTATATACGCCAGGCGCGCTAGGTTAATTATATATTTGCTCTAAACATCGCCTTTACATAACAGTAAATTCAAGTGTACTATAGGTATGCAAACAGTAGCAGAAATGACAAAGACAGTTAAAAGCAAGACTAAATCAGAGAGCTTACCTTGGCAGTACGTTAAAGGCATATTGCAGTAAGCAGACCAGAAGAAAAATAATATAGATTCGTATGTAATGTATGGGATGGAAAAGAAAGACAGCAAAGAAAGAACTTCTCCTAACAATAAAATTGTGATTTTAAAGACTCTTTGAACAAAAGAAAAAGACGCCAAGATAGCGGTTGTTATGTGAAGGCTTGTTCTGTTAGATCAACCATCGGTACCGGTGGTGCTAAAGCTATTGGAATTTTCTTTGCATACAAGTTAATCTTAGTGCTTTTAAGTCAAACTTACGCTCACGAGAGATCCTTCAAATTGCCGATGTGTGAAAGCCACTAGACGCAAAGAAACCCCCCAAGCTTGCATTCTTCAGACTTTGTAACGAAGCACCACGCAAGAGAAACTTCGATAACGACACTACAGCGGCCTAAGAATGTGTGCAAAGACGCAGCGTGCATTGGAGTTCGCGGCACAGGCCAGTTGATAAGTGCCAAGTGTCGCGGAACTGACACAACTAAAAAGAAAAAGCGATAAAACAAAAGGTCGGCTGGACGTACGTTCGCGCGCACGTCTATCGAGACGACGCGAGCGCCACCACGTGACTCTGATCCACCAATGGCGACGCTCACAGCTCATCGTCTATCCTCGCGAAAAACTCTAGTGGAAAGATGAAATAATATCACGGCGTTTAGTTTTATCCTGGTGTCTTAGTGGCAGCGGTATCAGGTTGACAAGTAGCGTTCAGCCAACGTTTATTGTTTCGCACGGTGATGGTGCGATCGCAGTTTCTTGTATCTTAAGATACACGATACATTCTTCAATGAATCCGAAATACAGATACTGATACACGTCTTGCGAGACGTATCGCGATGCAGATATGAGATACCCAAAGAGTATCTAAGATAGTGTCTAAGATACATGTATTTTCGGTACTGCCCAGCACCGTCTTAAGAGAACTGTCGTTTTGTGAGAAATGCAGAGATACAGAGAATAATAGATATCAAGAATTTCAGTACTAATGCAATCCTACTAGTGGCAGTCCCAATTAAGCAGCAATTTTGTTCAAGCGACTTCAAATCATTGAGTGTCTGCTATATTTCGATTTTAATGGCCATCAAGGGTTCACTGAACCCTCAATAATGTTTGTTGGAGTCGCACCTTTCGGCTATTTAGCAGTAAGCAGCTGTTTGTTGTTTATGGCGTCATTTCCGATTTCTTCATTACATATAATTATTCAGCTAGTCTTGCAGGTCCCGTTCTATATATATTGTTATGTGCCGCTTACCCAGAGGACGAAGAAGAGGGAGACGAGTTCGTTGCAGCGTTCGCCATCTTGGTTATCACCCCGATCACTGTGATTGTTCCAATACTGTAAATACAGCCTTCTTCTGTCGTCTCCCTGTAACATCTTTGGTGGAGGTGAGGGGTATATCCGAAGCGCACCACGGAACTTCGCTGCAGGCGTATCCTTGAGCAATCCATCATGTCGACAGGCAGGCCGGTTGATCCAGCACCCGCTACGCCAACTGAACCCAGCCACGTCATTGTTACCCATCTCCGAGACCCTGGTACCTTCTGCGGCACTGACAACGTGCACATCGAAAAGTGGCTGGCCGACTACGAGCGCGCCAGCAAGACCAATCGGTGGTATCCGACTAGGATGCTGGCAAACGTCAATTACTACCTCAGGGGAACGGCCAGTGTGTGGTTCAAAACGCACGAGGAGGAGCTGATCAGCTGGGATGTGTGCAAACAAAAAATGAAAGACCTTTTCGGAAAGCCTATTGCACGACAATGTGCCGCCGAGAAAACTTTCGTGCCGTGCACAAACCTCGACGGAGCCGCACATGTATTATGTCCAAGATGTCCTAGCCTTGTGCCGGCAAGTTGATGACCAAATGACCGAACCTGACAAAGTCAGCCACATTCTCAAAGGCATCGCCGATGACGCGTTTCACTTACTAGTCTACAAGGACTGATCCACCATCGACGACATCAGGGAGTGCCGACGCTTTGAAGAAGCGAAGAGTCGTCGAGTGACGCATCAATTTATTCGGCTCCTTAACACCGCCGCCACGTCGTCGTGCGAAGACCGAAAACTTCCTGCGCCTTGTGCGGTGAGAGATCGAGGCAGCATCCCCATCCGCACCGCAGGCCCGTTCTTACGAAGAGACCCGCCCGACAGTGTCGTTGATCCAGGCCGTCGTACACGAAGAACTCGCGAACGCAGGCATCCAGCCCATATGTGCCCTAAGTCGTCCCGCGGTCAGCACTGTTCCATCCTACCGCCCACAACCGACCTATTCCAGGTTCCGTGATCCGAACCAGAGGCGCACACGAGATGACAGGCCTATATACTTCAACTGCAACGGGGTAGGCTCCAGTTCTCGCCATTGTCACGAGCAGGGGCGTAGCCAGAATTTTTTTTCGGGGGGGCTTCAACCATACTTTATGTATGTTCGTGTGTGCGTTTGTATGTGTGTGTGTATATATACGCAAGCAAAACGGAAAAACTTCGGAGGGTGTTTGAACGCCCTTGGTTACGCCCCTGGTCGCTACCGTCGTCATCGTCTCCTCCTGCAACGTACCGTGCAGAGGACACTCGATTCTCGCCTTTTTACGCCCGCGAAAACCCTACGAATCTTAACGCCCAAACTTCGGCCCCATGTTGCGACCGCTCGCCGTCCACGCAGAACCAGCGACGCTCTCGGTCACCTTTGCCCCGTCGCTCACCTTCGCCGTACCCTCGGCGTCCCTCCTCGGAAAACTTACGTCTCAGCTACTTACGTCTCCTTTACCCCAGACCGTCCCGTACGTGTAGGCGACTACCTGATTACCCCTTCCTTGGACGGTCTTCTGACGCGCCGTGTAGCTTAGCCTCACTCTTGTGACTGTTTCTGCGAACCGAGCATGCCTACCTGTCCTCAACTTTGGACGTTGCGCACAGTTGCTTCCCGAAGGTATCACGTTGGCCACTATATCGCCTTTAGAATCACACGACGCTGTGGCCCTGGCCATTGATACTCCGCAACCGGCTTCAGGAAGCCCGGCTGCTAGTGCAACACTTGATGACCCACTCGACGACGTGATTGCCCCGGACCTTTCCTCTTCTCAAAGCAAGGAACTACGCCTTTTGTCGACGTCATACCGCGACGTTTTCGATTTTGCTTTGCCGCAGCTTGGCCAAACATCCCTCGTCATCCACTGTATTGATACCGGGGACGCAAGACCCATTCATCGACGTCCTTACCGCGTCTCTGCTACCGAGCGCGGAGTCATTCAAACGGAAGTCGACGAGATGCTGGCTAAGGACTCATCGAGCCATCTTCCAGTCCTTGGGCGTCCCCTGTGGTTCTTGTAAAGAAGAAAGACAACACCTGGCGGTTCTGCGTCTATTACCGGCACCTTAACAAGATTACTAAGAAAGATGTCTACCCTTTGCCGCGAAGAGACGAAGCCCTTGATTCCCTTCATGGCGCACGGTACTTTTCTTCCATCGACCTTCGCTCAGGCTATTGGCGAATTGCTGTCGATGAAAATGATCGGGACAAGACGGCCTTTATTACACCGGATGGGCTCTACCAGTTTGAAGTCATGCCCTTTGGTTTGTGTAACGCAACCGCAACATTTGAGCGCATGATGGACTGCCCAATTCGGGGTTTTAAGTGATCCACATGCCTCTGCTACCTCGACGATGTCGTCGTTTTCTCACCTACGTTGTCAAGCCACTTACAACGTTTGTCGGCTATTTTGCAAGTCTTTCGCACAGCAGGTCTTCAGCTCAACTCTTCAACATGCCGCTTTGGCCGCCGCGAGATCACCGTGATTGATCATCTTGTTGACGCTGCGAGTATACAGCCTGACCCTGCAAAAAAACGCGCCGTTACGAACTTCCCCACTCCACGTCCTTCCAAGGATGTTCGCTCGTTTTTTGGCCTATGCTCGTATTTTCGCCGCTTTGTTAAAGATTTTGCAGTGACTGCGCAGCCCCTCACATGCCTTCTTAAAAATGACGTCCCCTACTCTTGGGGTCTTGCCCAAGTGTCCGCTTTTTTCCATCTCGTCGAGCTACTCACATCGCCCCCTGTGTTGGCTCATTTCGACGACTCTGCACCTACCGAAGTATGTACCGATGCGAGTCGTCATGGCATCGGCGCTGTTCTCGGCCAAAATTAACATAGTCAAGATTGCGTTATTGCTTACGCCAGCCGCCTTCTGTCCGCAGCTGAACAAAATTATTCAATAACGGAGAGAGTGCCTCGCTCTTGCTTGGGCCGTCGGCAAATTTCGTACTTATTTGTATGGCAGGCCCTTCACCGTTGTCAGTGATCACCACGCCCTCTGCTGGCTGTCTTCTCTCAAGGATCCCACTGGTCGCCTTGGTCATTGGGCATTACCACTTCTTCGTCGCGTTTCTTCGTCTATGACACCCGCCAACGTGCAGCCGCAGTTAGCACGGGTTGAGGACAACGTCTATACCTCCTCTGCACCAGCTCTCCTGCGGCGGCGGCCACCACCTTTCCAGGACGGCGTGTAGGCCTCCTCGGCGACGTCACACCACTTCACCCATTCATGTTCACGATGAGGGACCTTGTTCCACTTCCTTAGCGATGGATCCCGCCGGCGTGACCACCGGGACCGCCGCGTACTTCAAGAACACCGCCTATTCCTCACCCGGCGCCTCGACCTCCGATGGCGCGGAACTATTGCGCGTCCTTGCAGAACTTTCTTGTCAGCTCGACCATTTGTCGTCGGGGAACTCCGGGCTTTCGCCTGCCGTTTCACCATCGACGGCTGTTTGGGCAGTGCAGGTGTTCCGCGGCTTTCAGGTGGACGTTTTCCTTTGGATTGACACTATGAACTCGCTCGGCACCCATCACGAATGGTTGTACAATCAAAAATGGCTGATTGCCGTCGACAGCCTTTGCCATGCCGCCATGGCAATGCATGCCTACGAAGGCGTCAGGCAACGATCCTGGTCGGCATGGTGTGGTTTTTTGTCCTCTTGCACATGCATGTGACCCTATCTCCTCAGACCACTCTCTACCGCGGATGGGGGCTGCGAAGCGTACCACCTCGACGGCGGTTAGGGCGTGCACAAACCTGTCCTACACCGGAGATCAAGCTCGAGAGGAGCAGCGCTTATAAGGTGCAGTTGTGCCCTCTGCCAACGCATCGAGCTCATGTGGGGACCAAGTAGAGCAGCCGGCTGAGCGACCGGGCGTTGTCTCTTTTCGGTCGTCATTACAGTACAAATAAAATTCAGAAATAAAAATAATTCAGAAGAAAAGATATCCTGATGCACTCGAGTGGGGACACGAACCTACGGTCCCTCGCTCCACAGGAGGTTGCCTTAGACAATTACGCCATGCGTCATTCATTCGCCGGGATACTAACGGAAGAATACAAGCGCACGCGGCGTTATGTGAACGACGTGGGATGCCACCCATGGCAAAATTAAAATTATGGGATACGCGGGTCATACTGCAGCGCTTCCCACACTGCGCTTGCTTCGTAACGCCGGCGACCATGGAGGAAAAAACAAGCTAGGAGGGAGCGTCACGTGACATTTTTGAAGCCCAGCCAAAGGAAAAGAAATATGGGCATGCTGGTAAATGAGCACCCTCACATGATAGGCAAGCGGTGAGTTTTACGCGTAGTGTCTCTGAGGTCATTAACCCATGCATTTTCTTCCATGGCGGCGTCCATGGCTGCGTCGTATCTTTTTCCCGTTCCTCCCTGAAGGCATCATGGCACGCAATATATACGTGCTGGCTTCAGCAGCTTGCATTATTTCGCGAGTGCGTCCGTGGCGCATTCGACGCTCTTTCGCCTGTGGTCATCTCTATTTGCCACAACCAGCCACAACGTTCTCGTTCGAATCATCGAGCAGGCAAGACGCGCCCCGGAATGCACGTACCATGAGGTGCTGTGTGTCGAGGTGCACGAGCGTCGCACATGTGTTCAACCCCCTTTTAAAAGTGAGGACACAAAAGCCCTTTCAAATTGGTAAGATCAATAAGTACGACAAGCAGCGTCCAGGGAACGAGCGACCAAATCAATGCTAATTGACCTCGACACACACAGCTCACCGCGGCAGACGGCTGACGCTTGTCAACGTGCTTCTAAGCCGGTGTGAACTAGAGCTTACCGAGAACCAAACAAGGCTCACTCAGACTCACTTTCTAGCAGGCAACGCACTGAAGACCAAGAGGGGGGGGGGGTGATTCTTAAAAGGAAGAAGGAAATGAAAATGAAAATTGGGTGTAGAGTGCACGATAACTGTCTCTCAAGTGAGGACACCTCAACCGATACACTCACGGGGGACTGGGGATTGAAGGGACAGTGAGAGTGAAAAGAGGATGGTAAAAGAAGAAAAAGAAAGGTATGAGTGGAAAAAAAAAAAGGTGAGGGGGGGCAGGAGAACGGGCGTCCGAGTCACCGTGGTGAGCGGCTAGAAAATTCGTTCGACAAGGCCGGCATCCTCGAGAAAAGCGAGTAGGGCCGCAAGGGCTGATCGGCGACGGTGCACGTGGCCCGACTAGCTCAGCTGTTGTTGAGGATGCGCAGTATCGCAAGCGGCACTGTCGTTCCGAGCTGAGCTGAGGGGCTATGCAGGCGGCCGCGGCTGAGCGATCCTGCAGGACGGACCCATCGGTGAACACCTGCGTCCTCCCGGCCAGGTCCTCATACATCCGCGCCGCGGCCTCCTGAGCAATGGCACTGAGGGGGGTGTGGCGTTTGGATCGAATGCCCGGCAGGTGCAAGTTCACTCGAAGGGGCACTCGACGGTGAGGAGGTGGCCAGCGCGAAAGGCGTGCGGGATCGTCAGCCACAACACCGTCGTACACGTCGATAAGTTGGCCGACACGTGAGTTTGGCACAGCACGTAACCGCGAGAGGAGGGGACCTGCATCAGGCGCTCGGTGGAGACGCTGCAAGTGGCACAATGCGCGCAGGTCCGCCGTGAGCGACGCAGGCCACGCACGAGCCTCCGCGAGGGTCTCGGCCACACGAGAGCCACGAGGCATTCCGTGACACATGCGGATGACTCGGCGGTGGTCCTGGTCGATCAGTCGCACTGTGGCGCCTGGAGTTTGCAGATCGGCAGTGCGTAGTGGATGGCAGACAGAGCCATCGCCTCGTAGATGGTGCAGGCGAAGGCAGCGGGGCAGCCGTTGCCGCCTGCGAGTAGTTGGCGCACGGCCGATTCCACGCGACGCGTCGTCTGGCGTACACGTCGCACCGCCGGGAACCATCGGAGGCGATTGTCTATCGTCAGGCCGAAGACCAAGAGGGAAAGGAGAAGCGACGAGGGAGCGGCTTCAGAGGAGGTTGGCTTGGGGAAGCTAGGCGCACTGCCTCCTAACTTATTTTTATTCCTCCATGCTGGCGACCCAATAGTGTTCCATTTTGGATTGTAGCCCCCTGCCACTCGTGGCCAGTCGACCAGGAAAAGGAAGAGTGTTCCATGGCTCTTGGCGGCGCGAGCTAGTGGGAACGTTTTGGCTTTTGTAGGCTTATGCCACCAGAGGAAAGAAACTAGACGAGGAACCGGAACCACGGCATACATCTTACACCATGACCGGAATCCCAAGGCTATAACTGCAGCGCAAACGCACAAGACACCCATGAAGCAAAGAAAGTACAATACAAGCGCTAACAACTGCTTTATTTTTTCATACGCCAACGCATATATAAGCCCAAGGCAACTTGACCTAACATGTTCACACAATAACAGCTCTAAACCAAAACGTGTAACAAGGATGATAGTGTTATGGAAAAGACATGAAATCATATTCAGATGGGTTTAGGGACAAAAAAGTTTAGAATAAGTAAGACGAACAGAGAAGTGCGTTTGCACTCTAATTTTAGCTTTAGGAATATGTACCAACGAGGCCCAAACGAAGTTTTCATTGAGTGACCAGAATTGACGACAGCGGAGAACGTGAGCCGTGGCTTCACGTGCCACGGCCCAGGGCAGTCTTTATTTTCTTCTCTTAAAGTCGTGCGCTTCCGGATTTGTTCGCCGCCCAAGGGAGGGCGCTACAGGGTCTTGGGACGACGCAAGCGCAAGAGTCTGAGTGGCTCACGCTCTGCGCATGCGCCCTGGCGGCATGCAAAGTGGCGCTTGGAATGTTATGTCTACCCCTACTCACTGCGCCAAATCCCAAGAGCGCCTAGGCGATAAAAAGTTTCTCTAACACCAGTTCATCCGTTCAGTAAGGGTCTTCATTTGCAAACGTCAGGGCAAATCATGGTGCGCGGTGGCGTTTAAACAATATTACAGAAAAAATTAACTTGCAAGAATGCTTTGATGAAATGTAACGGTAGCATGCTTGTCCGAACTGTTCGTATACAGATGGTGTTAACAATAGAACAAGCTGGTACACATTAGGTTCCTTTGCCATTCCAGAGCAAAAACTAAACGCGCTTTTATAATTGGAATATAGCTTCGCTCAGATGAGCCTTATCTAGTGCCAGTTTTCGTCTCAAAATTAAGCTGCTCTTGGAACTTTTCTTTTGCAGGTAAAGGGACTGGATTCCCGCGTTATACCCACAATTATAACAAAGCTGTTAACAGATGTGCGTCTTTCCGATAAAGCAAACGCGTTCCCTAAAGAACTCTCCGGTGGAATGAAGAGAAAGCTGAGTATCGCTTTGGCACTCCTTACAAGCCCTGAGGTACGGACGCTTCAATTTGTAGGTTTGTGTTTGTTGTCGTAGAAAAAGCTGTACCTAGGAGATTGATATTGCGAATATCCAGAAGTTAGTTATTCTGTATTGATGCGCTTGTTGTGCCGTTTTCACTGCAGGTCATCCTATGCTCAAGTAAACAGAAAGATATTCAACCTTTATTTCTTAGCTGTATAATGATGCCACAGGTCTAACTTTAAAAGAACAGAGTGCATACAAGACTGGCGCATGAAGGCTTTACTTGAAATATACGTTAGTCATTAGTAGATGCACATTTGTTAAATGGCTCGCATTTAACATTTTGTTAAATGGCTCGCTGATAGCATGTCACGTATCTCGGGAGCGCTTGCAAAGCGGAATGGAATTGGGAGAGTGAGCGAGGCGGGAGACCGTGGCGTCACGACAAACACACCTTATAAAACACAACACTGCAAACAAAAAGTTAACGCACTACAAATTTACGATCAGAAGCAACATATACGAAAACGCCAAGCGTTACAAAAGAATACAGCAACCACACTAAGCTCAGCTTTACTGGCCCGAAAGTATGGCCACTATGGCGTCTCGGTCTAGCTACGCGAATAGAACGTTCTTACTTCGCGTGAGTCCGTCGCCTCGCTACCGTGCCAAAGTCGACGCTCAGTCCCGTCGACGCTGCTCCTCGACGTCTGAGAGTCACCGTCGTCGAAGCTGCCGCCTCGCTAGTCGTCCTCGTCGCTGACCCTTCGGCCTTTCTTCGAGAACGTCGTCTCGTCCGGTTAGGCCTAACCCTCGGCCTATCCTCTTGGACCCACCGGGTCGAACTGTCGACGTGGCTCTCCGGTGATTGTCGGTGGATTGCCGTCTCGTCGAGCTGTGGTAGTGCCGTAGGTGCCCTGCGAACTGCTGGATGAGGCTGATGCAAGCTCGGGGAGCCTCACTTGCATGACGCCAAGATCGACGGCCACCCTCCCGAGCCTCCTGTGCCGCTGCCCCCAGAACGGGGCCCTGCTGCTCTTGTCGCGGGTGCGACGCTATCTTGCACCACCTTGCTCCTCGACGACTCCACCGAACAATGCCCAACTCTTCTGTGGTCTCCCACCTCAGCTCAGGTCGCGCGGCACGCGCCTTTCTCCAGTCAATGGCTTGCGTCGACGTGGCGGGGGTGCACACCATCGGGTACTTTTCCATTCCCCGCACACCATAGACGCCTTGCGCTGTCCGGCACGCACCCCGTGCCCCTTTACTCATGACATTGGGCCCCCTTTTGAAGAGTTTTTTTCGTAAAAAACTGCTTTCATCCTCCTCCTTAGGGTTACGGCCCTCTGCTCTTCTGATGGTGTCCCGTAGCTTGTGCTGCGTGCCTTTTCCTTGCTTGGCTTGGGCTCACCTTCCCTTCACCACAGCGTCGCACGCTTTCACTCACGATTTGTCTGCACTTCACAACACCACTATCCTTGGTTCTACCCACCACATGTTCATTGTCCAAAACACTATAATCCATATCAAGGTATCACACTTCACAATGGCACAACCAATAGCTTCATTGGCGACTTTTCACAAATCGCTTCACATCTCTATATGTCCCTGGCCAAAATGCCTCTCTCGTCACTTCTCTTCGCAGGTTCTTTGCATCTCTGAACCCATTCGTGTAGCAATATTCTAAGATTGCCTGCCTATAACATGTTGGCAGCATCAATTGTGTGATGAGTGTTCCGCTTTTCCAGAACCTCCCGGAAAATCAAATCCTTGATCGATTCGTAAAACACTCCGTCTCTAAACCCTTCTCTTGTACGTTTACGGCCTATCCTATCTCTCGCGTGCCTCAGAGTTCTGTCACACCTTTGTTCTTTCGAGAACTCCTCTGAGGTTACCCCTACATGCTCCAAAATTCTCGATCTACTCTCGAGTTGTCTTTCGCCACCCACCTTTTTCTCTCTAGCTTCTGAGCTTTCAGGGCTTTTGTTTGCCTTCTCTTTTCTCCTGTACTGCTTTCTTGGCCTGACATAGCCACCTTGCTGCGCTGGGTCGTCCACCCTTCGTACCCCTGTCCTATTTCCTAAGATAACGTCATAAATTGGATCCTCCATACACTTTGCCATAATTTCTCCTACGAAATAAGGGGTATCCAGCCGTATCTTGGCCTCTGGTAGTCTCACCCTGGAGCCATCTGCAAAAACCACTGTTCCTACTCTCCCCGTGAAATCTCGTTCATTCACCAGGCTTCTCCTCACCATCACCGTATCTGCTCCTGAGTCCCTCAATACCGTTACCCGTTTGCCGTTTACTTTACCTTCCACCACTGGCATATTAACACCTTCCGACCTATCTATCACAGCACTGACTACCTCTTCCTTCTCTTCTGACCTTACTGCACATGCAGTATGCTCTAACAGTCTATTCCTGCACTCGTTCGCTTTGTGCCCCCTTTTCTGGCACAATTGACATATCACGTGGGATTCTTGTCGACTAGTGCTTGTGCGGCAGTTCATAGCTATATGCCCTAGTCGATTGCACAAGAAACACCGCTGCTGTGCCTTTTGTTTACCCGTTGGGGCCTCACTGTTGGTCTCTTCTTCCTTACTGTTGTCCTTGTCGCCTTTTTCCAAATTCCTTATCTCTTGTGCCTCCATGAACTGATCAGCCTGCTTGGCCATCTCCTCCACCGTGTGCAAGTTCCTTTCTTTCAAAAATACCGCTAATTTGTTACTGCACCGGTTTAAGAACTGTTCGCCAACCATTCTGTCACGGACCCCTTCATACGTTTTCTCTGTCTCAGACAGTTCCACCCAACGATCAAAATAATTGGCCAGCCGACACGCAAACTGCTTGCCACTTTCTGCATCCTCGGGCTTACACGTTCGGAACTTCTCCCGAAACCCTTCAGCCGTCAACCTGAACCTCTCTAATAAAGTCTTTTTAACTATATCGTAATCTAGAGATTCCTCTGCTGGCATGCGGCCAAACACACTCAAGGCCTCCCCCACGAGACACAGACTCAGCGCATTGGCCCACTCGCTCCTCTCCCAGCCTTGCCCAATGGCGATCCTTTCGAATCGATGCAAGTATCCATCGAGGTCGTCCCTTCGCTCATCGAAGGGTGCCATTAGCTTACGCAGGCAAATTTGTCTAGGCCTGGAAATAGGCGAGTTGGCCGACGCTGACGTGGGAGTACTCGTGTTACTAGGGTCGCTGCGCGGACAAGCGTTCACCTCGGCTAGCTTCAGTTTAAGCTCGAGGATCTCCTTCTCGCGCTCATGCTGTTCACGCGCTTCGCGCGCACGTTCCTTTTCGCGCTCGTGTTCTTCACGCGCACGCTCGTACTCCGCTTCGCGTGCCCGTTCTTGCAGCGCGAGCTGCTTGTCATGCTCCTTCTGAGCGACCTCAAAAAACCTCTTCGTCTCCTCCTTATCCATCAATAAGTCATTGGCCACGGCCGCCAACTTCTCCCAATCCATCCTTGCAACCTCTGACGATACGTAACTGGGCCAAACGCTGGAAAAAATCCTGGCACAGGCTCGCCACTTATTGTGTCACGTATCTCGGGAGCGCTTGCAAAGCGGAATGGAATTGGGAGAGTGAGAGAGGCGGGAGACCGTGGCGTCACGACAAACACACTTTATAAAACACAACACTGCAAACAAAAAGTTAACACACTACAAATTTACAATCAGAAGCAACATATGCGAAAAACGCCAAGCGTTACAAAAGAATACAGCAACCACACTAAGCTCAGCTTTACTGGCCCGAAAGTCTGGCCACTATGGCGTCTCGGTCTAGCTACGTTCTTACTTCACGTGAGTCCGTCGCCTCGCTACCGTGCCAAAGTCGACGCTCAGTCCCGTCGACGCTGCTCCTCGACGTCTGAGAGTCACCGTCGTCAAAGCTGCCGCCTCGCTAGTCGTCCTCGTCGCTGACCCTTCGGTCTTTCTTCGAGAACGTCGTCTCGTCCGGTTAGGCCTAACCCTCGGCCTATCCTCTTGGAGCCACCGGGTCGAACTGTCGACGTGGCTCTCCGGTGATTGTCGGTGGATTGCTGTCTCGTCGAGCTGTGGTAGTGCCGTAGGTGCCCTGCGAATTGCTGGATGAGGCTGCTGCAAGCTCGGGGAGCCTCACTTGGATGACGCCAAGGTCGACGGCCACCCTCCCGAGCCTCTTGTGCCGCCGCCCCCAGAACGGGGCCCTGCTGCTCTTGTCGCGGGTGCGACGCTGGCTTGCACCACCTTGCTCCTCGACGACTCCACCGAACAATGCCCAACTCTTCTTCTGTGGTCTCCCACCTCAGCTCGGGTCGCGCGGCACGCGCCTTCTCCGGCCAATGGCTTGCGTCGACGTGGCGGGGGTGCACACCATCGGGTATTTTTCCATTCCCCGCACACCATCGACGCCTTGCGCTGTCCGGCACGCGCCCCGTGCCCGTTTACTCATGACGTAGCACCACTAGGTGTTAAAGCTCCAGCTATAAGCAAGGCAAAATAATTACTTTCCAATTATCAATGTGCTTACGTACATTGTTCAGATGAGTACCGTCAAGCCCACTACATGTTGCATCATGCTGCTTGTGATAAACGTGGCCCCATCAGTTCACGATTGCGCCGCCATAAAAATAATCAGCGATGCAAGCACTGTTTGAACTATCCGTATTTCCAGAGCCAATTTCACGTTTGTCGCTCAACAGTAGATGCTTGGGGCCCCTCCAACCATGACCGCTGTGTTCCAAATCACATTGAGCGTCAATGTATGCCGTCGTCCTTTGTGAAAGGAACCACTCGGACGTGTGGCCTGCGCTCTCCGGCTTTACCAACAGCCCCGCCAATCGACAGCTCAAGAAAGCACATTTGCTTTTGGTGACGTCGGCCGTTGCAAGAGCGCAGTGGGAGCGTAATCTCGCAGAGCTAGTCCTTCGGCGATGACTCGTTATTTTGTGTGCCAATGGCGATGACTCTCTATTTTCTTTGACACAAAGAGAGGGCGTCTAGACGAGTACATGGGAACAGGAGAAGCTTGCGACGGTGTGAGGTGATGACGAGTGACCTCCACAGCATGGACGGCCAAGGATATTTTATCGCGGTAGTAATCAGTCGTTGAGAATTGCATGTCCAAGGGCAAAACAAAGTCGCGGGCATGCAAAAGGTAGAGCGGCGAAAGTCGGGCGGTGTCATGGCAGTCCGAAATATAACCAAAATAATGTACGGTAATGCGGCGTCCCAGTCACGGTGATCATCGGACACGTACATTTCAAGCATTACAGTTAGAGTGCGGTTCAGGCCTTCGGTAAGCCCATTAGTCTGAGGGTAGTACGGGGTAGAGATCTAGTGTTCGGTAGAACAGGAGCGGAGCAGGTCATCGGCGACTTGCTAAAAAAGTAGCGGCCATGATCCGTTAGTAAGCGGCAAGGAGCGCCTTGGTGCACGATGGCGTCGTGGAGTGAGAAGTCCGCGATATCTGTAGCGGTGCTCATCGGTATCGCTCGCAGATCTTGTTGCCCATTGTCGCTACACAGTCCACTTGTTTCCTTTGGTAGAAATAGGAAAAAGGGCCAAGTAGGTGTGGCGTAATAGTTTATGGGTTATAGTGTTGACTTCCAGTCATACCACCAATACCGAGGCAGCGCCCTGCACATGTGTGCCATGCAGGCACATGTATATACATTGTAGCGAATAAAGAAAGGGGGGCTTTTTCGCGTTGGTGTTCAAGGCGATGTCGTTCGCCACGGAAACACGACATGGTGTCATAAGTGATCTTCAGAAGTTGGTCGGAACCACGGACAATCTAAGCAGACGCTCGACGGCCAACCTCCGATGGCTGACCTCCAGCAGACGGCGACGGCCGGCATTGTTGGTGTGTTCGGTTAGGACAGGATAACGGCACAAGCGCTTCGAGCCGTGGCGCGGGAAAAAATGCAGTTTCCTGCCGGGGCTCTCCCGTACAGCCACCAATGAGCTTCATCTTTGACAAGGCCTCAGAGTGGCCAGCCTGGGTGCAACAATTCGACGATTATCGATTTTCTTCTGGCCTTAACGAGCGAACTCAAGAGCCTCAGATACGTACGCTGCTGTATACGACGGGACGACAGGCTCGCCACGTATTCAAGACTTGTCGGAAGTACAGTCAAAGAACTATCAAGTGGGGGAAAAACGCTTAGACACCTATTTCATTCCCACTGGGAATTGGGTCCACGAATGTGTGTGCTTTCGTCATCGGTACCAAGCTGCAGGTGAATAGGTGGACCAGTATCTAACGGCGTTACTTACGTTGGCAGACAAATGTAACCATTGCGTGATGAAAAAATGGATTATCCTCGACCATTTTGTGGTCTGACTACGGGATACAAAGCTGCACTAGGCCCTTCAAATGAACGCTGCGCTGACTCTGAAAACAGCAATGACGAAGGCAATAATGAAGGAAGCGGTACAGCAACAACAAAAGGAGCTTCATAGCAGTCAGTACCACAAACCAACTAGCGTTGAAGTCGACGCAATTCATCGACGAGCAACTTGGGGGCGTGCAGAGGACCCGCGAGCCAATGAAGGCGTCCTAAAGTGTGAGGCATGAGGCAGGGCCCGCAATGGGACGTCATCGTGCATTGCAAGAGGGACAATCTTCTACAAGGGCGTACGGCGGGGATATTTAGGTGATGTGTGCCCACAAAAGCAGGACTTCACGATTGCAGAAACAAAGGTACACGAGGTAGGTATGTGCAATGTTCCCTGGAGGGATACTGAGAGTGCGCAATTTGACCAAAAGTGTGCAATTTATTTTGTAGAGACTTTAGCTGGTACGTTTGTAATAGGTCACTTTGTTTGTGTCGCTGTTAACAGGGTGGGGGTGTCGGTGTCTGCTAAAGTTGACACGGGAGCAGAGGTAAACGTTGTTCTAGCATCCTTCGCTAGTGTACGTAAAAATCTAGAGCGTCATAACGTAATTTTGAAGGGGCCAGGCAGTGAAGTGTTAGATCTAAAGCGAAAGTTCACTGCTAACATTTGGTAAAAATAGTGTTTGGTTAGGCAATATGTTTTTGTCGTTGACTCGGCGAGTAATGTCATTTTAGGGTTGCCAGCAATAGAAGCTTTGGGAATCGGGACGCTTGTAGACCAAGCTTTGGTCCATCAAGCTGTGCAAACAAGCGTATGTTCTTTGTTCCGCGGCTTGGGTAAAAGAAAGCAGAATACTGTATTAGTCTCAAAGCAGACGCTGTGCTCTATGCCATTCACACCGCCCGTCGTATCCCCATTCCGCTGAGGGATGGCGTGATTCGCGAGCTAGAGGAAATGGAAAGAAATGGGGTCATTCGCAAAGTTGAAGGGCCAACCTTGGGTTCCCGTCTCGTCGAGCTGTGGTAGTGCCGCAGGTGCCACGAGAACTGCGTGATGAGACTGCCGCAAGCCCGCGAAGCCTCGCTCGGTAGATACCACGGTCGACAGCCACCCTCCCGGGACATACGCAACGCTGCGTCTAGAACTCAGCCCTCCTGTTTCCGTCGCGGACGGGAAGCTGGCTTGGGCAACCTTGCTCCTTGACAACTCCACCGAACAATGTCTCTCTCTTCCTCTGGGGTTTCGCACCTTAGTTCGGGTCGCGTGGCACGCGCCTTTCCCCGGCGAATGGCGTGCGTAGAAGTGGCGGGGGTGCACACCATCGGGTACTTTTCCATTCCCCGCACACCATCGACGCATTCCGCCGTCGGGCACGCACCCGTGCCCGCTTTACTCATGGCAAAGAAAAATAGTGTTATCCATGAAGGCAGTCAAGGGCGTCCTCTATGCGGGGCGGCGGGTACACGTATTTCATTGTTATCCTATTGAGGTGACGGCAGTCGATGTAGAAGCGCCACAAGTTGTTCTTTTTCTTTACTAAGACCACTCGGGAAGCCCACGGACTACTCGCTGGTTCAACGATGTCCTTGACTATCATCTCGTCGACCTCCTTTTGTATGGCGGTTCTTCGCACAGCAGAGACACGATATGGTTTCCTACGAATGGGGCTGGTATCAGTGGTGTGCATGCGATGGCTGATAACGTATGTCTGTCCAAGAGGGCGGTTGTTTCAGTCAAAGATAGTCCGATAAGATGAGAGAAGGTGACGAAAAGCTGTTCTTTGTTCCCCAGGAAGACTCGAGGCAATCACCTTACAAATGTTGTCCGCAATCGATGAGGACGAAGTAAGAGGCGGCAAAGGTGCGCTGCAACTGGAAAGGGATTCAGTGGCCAGAGGAGTGATCTCATATTCTTCCATGGCGGTGATATGAGCTATAGCGATGCCTTGTAAAGCACGTGCGTAGAAAATCTAAAACTAATGATTAGTACGCAAGCCCGATTCTCGAATAGTTGGATTATGGTGCTTGGCAGGGCAGTATTTCGCGCCTAAACTGCCTCGTTGAGCGGCGACACGATATATTTGCCATATGGGACGGAGGATATGGCATCAAGAGAACGGGTGTAGCAATTTGTGGGGACAGGCGAGCAAACTCAACAGAACATGAACGCAGTGCTGCACAAGTTGTGGTGTCGGTAGAGAAAGGCAGATTCACCTATACCCATCCATCGGAGCAGTAAATTTGGGCTGAGTGCATGGCAAGAAAGTCTATCTCAGGATAGAGGTCGTGCGGGCACTGTTTGAGTACAATAAATTAAAAAAAAAACAGCGTACTGGCCACCAACGGTAACAGGTGATGTACACTTGCCAAAAACAGGTGCATTGCCACCATCGGCGACGCGTACTGTGCTCGTCACGGCGGGTGTCAGAACCTTCCTGAGCCTTCGGCGGAGAGCGCGCTCATAACCGAAAGCTGCGGCCCTGTGACGACAATAGATGTGACATGAACACCATCAACTTCCGCGTCCAGTATGCTTCCGCATGTAGGTAGGCTTGGTAGAGGATTTGATGGCACGTCTTATTTGCAGCGTCACGTCTGGGAGCTGCATCGCCCGTTGTCTCGAAGTGAAGCGGCTGGTTGTGGATGGGGACGAAGAGCGGCCAATGAGAGGTGAACGTGACCGACGACCTTGCGGAGACGGGGAGCGTCTGTACCTCGGCGGGGCACTGTTGACGTTGATGCTACGAATCGCGGTTTAGGACGAGAATGCATGACTCCGGAAGCGGGTGGTAGTTCCTAGGAGACAAACACTGGGTAGCTGACGACAAGCGGCTGTGGCGGTGATGGGCATTGCGTCAAATACGGGAACAATTAAATCTGACGGGTTGAACGTCCTTGGTGCGCCACTCGGCTGGATTGCGGCGGGGCGGAAGTAAAGTGCGTGTGGCTGCGAATGGCCAGGGAAACCTCGTAAGTGTTCGTGTGACGAGCCGAGTAGAGTGATGGCATGCCCAAACTTGCAATTTTTTCCCGAACGAGAGCTTTTATGTGAGAGATGGAGGGCATATTGTCCTAGAAGTCAGAACAAGCTGCAGTCGGTGACATGGTATGAAACTCACTGCGAATACTGCGCGTGATGTCTTTAGTTGCAGTCGGTTGGATGAGCCGTGATGGGCTCATCCAACCGACTGCAAGAATAGGCTGTGGCGGTATTCGCCAATCTGTCGTAAGCGTGAGCAACTCGACGGCTCTTTGCCTGTTTGAAGCGCCGACACTCATTGATGACGTCATGCACCGTAGTACAATCTTTGCACATTACGGAGTTAAAGGCATAGTCGGCAGTATCTTCTAATATGTGCCCGATCTTGCCTGCCTTGGTCATGATGTCGTCAACTTTGCGGCGGGCAGAATACCTTGTATGTAGACGAGATATTACTCTGCGGGCGTCTGAGCGTGGCCCGCAAGTTCTTTCTTTGAGGCCAGCTGGCGGCCGACTAGTCTGCCAATAAGATCTCGAATTTTCTGTTTACAGACACTCCAGTTTCTTAGGTCAGCTTCATGCGTGTCACACTACTAGCGCACATTTCCCTATTTATAGAACATCTGGTATGGTAGCATCATGGTCGGGTCCCACCTGTAGCTGTCGCTCACACTCTCGTACAGTTCTAGTCACTCATCGACGTCAACCTTATCCGTGCCAAAAAATGGCCCAGGGTCCCGCGGATGGGTGAGGAAGACCACTGGCACGAACCGCTGAGGCGTTGGCGGTGGGTGTGCCATCGTAGCGGCAGGCACATGACGTCCGCTGCGACACTCACTACTTAAGCCCCGTACATCCACCGAATTGTTGCACGAAGAAAGCAAGCACACGAGTGGGGTTGGTGTACTGACATTAAATATGTCTGGCGCCTAAACGGCGGTGAGAGGCGTCGTCTTCCTCTAGTCTGATCCAGCTTCGTCGTTCTTTTCCCCGCAACAATAATTTTGAATATGCAGAAATTTGAAAACGAATTAATCATTTACCCTATCCCTGTATAACTTAACAATTTCTGTTATAGCCAGGAAGAGTGCTCCAGTATGCGTAAATATATAAAATAATAGGACAGTGAAATCTTGCGCTTTAAAACGATGGACATGACACGGGCACCACTTCTTCTGGCGCAACGTTCCGCTGTGCGTCGCATATACGGCATGGACGGTTGAGAGCGAGGGGAATTAACGTACCAAGTTTAATCAGCATTTACTTATGCGCATAAAGAAAGCGGTCGCGACTCTGCGTCTGCAAGGTACCTATCGTTTGCACCATTAGAAGTTTCAAGTCGTGGCTTGTCTGGCACTACGTAGGACGTAATTCCGAGCGTATATCCCTTGGCAGCACTCGGCTTGTCGCATCGGCAAATCGGGACGCTTCAGCTCTAACGCTACGAGAGCACATCAGGCGGCGTGCAACAGGTCACGACCTTTAAGATGAAAGCCTTCGATGCTTGATCAAGCACAAAATTTGACCGTCGGCGTTCCGCGTCCTGCGGCGTCGGGGACGAGTGGTGCAAAAATCAACACCGCGTGATGATGACACCATATGGCGTCATCATGACGTCACATATCGCAAAATTTGTGACGTCATCATGGCGTCACCAATCCTGGCCTGACGTCATGTGACGTAACACCACATGATGCCGCTGTAGCGCCTCACTTTGGGAGGCGCACACAGCCGGAGAGCGAGCGACCTCAAGAGAATAAAATGAAGACGGCGCTTGGCAGTGGCACGCGAAGGCACGGCTCGTGTTTGCTGCTCCCCTATACATCAACTGAGAAGAAAAAGATAGATTTCATCGTCGAGTCGCCTTAGGTGAAGGCACAAATGACCGTATGCGCGCGTTCCAAATAGAAGTGAATTTCTGTCAAGGTCTCATCACAAGGTGGCGACCTTATCCGAAACCTCGGCCTCACTCATAGCATTTATCCGCAATAAAAATGATTCTGCGATGCTCCCCTGCCTCGCCTGGCAGTAAGACAGCGTGGCCTGCTTACGCTCGCCTAGAGAGAAATCGCGTCTAGGCCAGGGGGGAAACAGGACGCCCATTGCGTTTCCCTATAGCCCGGCCATGATGTGATTTCTTTTGTTCACTTTTGTAAAGATATGGCAAGATGGCGGCCTTAGCCACCTGCGTTCAATCAGTGACGTTCTTCTCAACGTCGCACCGCTTGCTCTTATTACGCTCTCGCTGTTAACCACCAAAAGCAAGCGTCCACGAGTGTGCGTCCACGTTGAACGGTCAATCGACATTGTACAAGCTCTCTTTTATCATTGAATTGTAAACATTGAACTACTTTTGTAAAGACGTCTTGTACGTTCGTGTCATACCGATTTTCATGAGTCTGAGTGTAAGTCTAGGTGAGTGACATTTTGGTGTGATTGAATTCAAGTGAGTCTGGTTGAGGAAAGTTTTAGTGACTCTGGGTCCGAGTGAGTTCAGTGGAGCAAAGTATTGGCGAGTCGGAGTTCGAGTGAGTCCTAAGCGCAAAATATATTTCTTGAGTGGGTCTGAGTGAGTTCCACCTGTTTGTTGCCGACCTACGGTCCTATTTCTTCATCTTAAGCCTTTTTATCAGCCTAATATCGGCTTACGTTTATACTGCAATCGATTCACACATACCGCAACGCCCTAGCGTTCATGCGGCACTTGAACATTTAATCATTAGAGACGCTAGTTTCTTTTTTTTTGGGGGGGGGGGGGGGGGGGAGGTGGATACCATGACCTCCTTCCGCAAACTCTTTCATGACAAGTTATTGATAAAATATCTCGCGTGAGTCGCGTATTTTATTAAAAAAAATTCCTTGCAGGATTGAAACCACTGACAACTCGTATTTGAGAACAGAAGATCAAAACGCGTATCGTAGACCACCGGTTGTGTGACCTATTTGCCTTAATGAGCATAAACACCTTGATAGCTAATGCCGAGCTTAGGCTACGAGACAAATGAGTCGACTCACTCAGGCTCACTCAAACTCAGTCAAGAAGCGAGTCTTTGTCCGAGCGAGTCCTGTGGAGTAGTCTGTTAGTGAGTATTAGTCTGGATAGGTCCGTTCGAGAAAAAGTTTAGTGAATTCGAGTGCGTGTGAGTCCGGTTGAGGAAAACTTAGGTTAGTCTGAATCCGAGTGAGCCTTCATAGCAAGTTATATTTCTTGAGTGAGTCTGAGTGAGCTCCAATTTTTTTGGCGACCTATGCCTAATTGTTGCTTTCACATCCAGCGCAAGGTGGTTCGCCTCGAAAGTGCTTGATTTTATTGATAGGTGTTCATGGCAGTTGATAGGTGGCAGCAGACTGCAAGCGACTTTCTTGTTGTATGGGCTTGTTGACACTAGATGGACATATTTGCCCACACTTTTGAGAGTGAAATGCTCTGCGAGCCCAGACACGTTTCTCTTAATATAAGCATGGCGGTTCGGAGAAGTAGATGGCTCTCAGAGGAGGGAATTCGTCAGATTGATTTTCAGAGTGATGCTGAGAGCAACCATTTTGAAAACTAGGATATTTCAATAGACAAATCAGGCTGTGAAATCACTGTGCAAGCGCTGCGACGATGAAGATTATGCTGCTAAGTCACCAGGAGCAAGCTGGATTTCAGAGCCCCTTGTGCTTTAGTGTGTTTCGCGCTCGTAAGTCATCTAGCGCTTATTTAATGGACAATAGTGTTGAGATCAAAATGAGTCTTTATTTTCTGATGGAATGCATGCTCCACCACTTATTGCGGATTTTATGACGCGCCTTGTGGCACTAAGAGATTCGCGACGAGCTCAAGCGAAATGGTGAAAGTGACGAAACGTCTAGTCGCGGACTCTCAGCCTGAACCCGCACCACTGCCTTGCCGATTGAACTGCAGCTGTATAGTATAAACGGTGTTGTTAGACAGGGTTTCGCAACGTCCAAGAATTTTGCGTTGCCGAAAACACGCGTGTCCATTTTTAATACATGTTTCTAGGTGCTGATAGAAGCTGCAACATCCGAGAAAAGTGAACTGCGCTCGGCTGCAATCCGAGTATGAGTGCTTTATTGCATGACTGTGACCAAAGGACTACTGATTGGGCGTTTGATACCACAAATATGTGTTGGTGCTCGTTGAAGACGGAATTCCGTGTTTGTGACAGCGCAACTAATGACGACGGCGGAACGTGTTTAGAAACTGTCATCACGTAAACATGCAGTCCCGTGCAGCAACGATTGCGTTATTCACTAGCAGCATATACCGCGGCAAATCCGTCAGGCAGGCTCGTTGTGTACCTCGGTCTGCCGTTCATTTACACTTCAATTCTAGTCGATGTAGCTTCAACGATATTTACAACGCATCGGGGATGCACGGTCACGGAGCTGAAACATACCCTTTCGCAGCGCAGGACTTAATTAGGATGTGACAATTTGGCACTTCCCATGATTTGAGCAAGTATGTGGGTCCGATATAAATTTCAGCTCAGTTCATTTTGTGTGCTACGGTAAAGGAGCTCAGACCGTGCGCATTTTTCCCTGTGATAGCAGACGGGTTGACTCTCCTCTGGCAGCCATCTTGAATCACATAGCACGCCGCCTATTATTCGGCAAAATTGTGAACAGATGACGTTTTTCTTTCCGACATGCGAAAATGCATGCTAACAAGTTGAAAGAGATAATAAATGAAACGGCTGAGACCACCCACTACCCCCAATGCCCCACAACACATTTGTCTTAAACAAATAGAGGTCGCAAAACCTGATATAGTGCTTACTTGTACTTGACCAAGGATGACAATATAAAGCGCTTGAACGTACGAAAAACGAACAGGGAGCCAGATAATTGGAGATGCCTTTTCCTGAAGACTCCAAATGATTCAATAAAGTTCAGAAATGGGAGACAGTGCATGGTTTTAGCGCACACCTGCTTGCGTCGGTGGTCTAAGTACAAACGCAATCAGCTGCCAGGAGAGCGGATAAAACAAGCAACGGAAGCTATTACCTTCAGCGTAAGGCCATCCATCCTTCATTGTCAGATTATTCACACTATCACTAAGGTATATAGTTATACTAACCACTACATTAGCGCGAAATGTATCTCGCATATAATGCGTGGTTATCCGCAAGCATAACTACATCCTTGGCGCCTGTTCTGAGACTGCATACACCTTCTTGGTATATAATATTATGAGCAACGCTGTTTACGATTTCTTTCTGAGCATGGATTACGATTTTAATGAGTGCACTGCTTCTAGAGACTAGTTTGCGTAGAGTTAGGAGAAGGTTTCGACAGCCAACTTCATGCCGATACGTTCAGTGAAACCAAAGCCGTGCACAAAGGCGAAAGTCCACAGTAAACTGCTGCCACTGCAAGAGAGATTCGAATGTGTCAGCTTTGATTTCGCTTATGAATAGAACGTCTTGAGTCTATTGAGCAGTATTGAAGTTGTTGCCTAGTTGCTTAATGCTCATTTAGACGGCATGCCTAAAGAATAACAGCTTTCACGCTGTTACAGAGCCTAGAAAAGTGACCCATAAAGCGCATGTTAGTTATCGAAAATATCGACAGGCATTGGTATCGATTGAATTTCAAATAATTTCACTTTTGCTTCCTTATATCAAGAATATTTCCGTTATTGACAACAGTAACAAAGTTGGCCAGTGATCAAAATGACCATTCAGTCGCATTTATTGCTGGTGCGCAACAGGTGCTGATACTGGACGAACCAACGGCGTCTTTGGATCCTGAGACGCGGCGTAGCATATGGTCTTTGGTAAAAGAGTTACGTGGAAAATCAAGCATTCTGCTCTCCACGCACGACATGGAAGAAGCCGATGTTTTGGGCGATAGGATAATTGTGATGTACAACGGCAGCATCCTCTCCTGGGGCTCACCCAGCTTTCTAAAGAATGCGTGCGGTGAGTTTTCTATGCAGATTCGACCACAGACCACAGTAAGCATGTCCACCTACACATATGTTCCTGAGCACTAGGTAACTACTATTTGTTATAGCGTATTTACAGCATAGTTTTCCTCTAAAATTTTTAGTATTATGACACTCTAGTTGTCTGCATTATGCCTCGAACATTCGGTTATGCGTACTAAATATACAGCCGTATGAAGATGGCAAATCAGCTACTTCCTGTACATTTGCTGTGCTATAACACTATTTCGTTAACTATCCTTTCAAGATTCGTTTTGCACCGTAGAGTGCGCGTGAATTACAATGTTTCACTTGTGAATTAGGATACGTCCGAGAGTGCCCTGAATGATTGTCAATGTCATTGATGTGGTTGAGTCGCCGGTCACAGTTGCCGCTGTGTTCGTTTTATTGCGGTAGCAATTATACGGACACTCTCGGCTGGTTTTTGCCGTCGGAGTTGCCGTCGCCGTCATTTCCCGCACACACACACACACACACACACACAGACACACACACACACACACACACACACACACATATATATATATATATATATATATATAATATATATATATATATATATATATATATATATATATAAGCCACAAAGAACAATTGCTCATAAAATACTTTCCGACGAGCGGACGTATTCGAATGGGCCACCTCTCGATTCGCAGCTCGCGGCGTTAGACGGCTAGGCCACGAAACGGTCGTTCCCCAGTATACTAAGGGCGAATTGTTTATACACACCACTTACCGCTGGCTGTCCGCAGGTATCGATGGCATTTCAGCGTGTTCGCTCCATTACCAGCCAGATCACGCGAAGGGCGCGCGCGCTTTAAAGGTTGCCGCCCCACTAGTGATGGACAATTATTGGCAAATTCACTATTAATAGCATCGATAGTCTGCTTTTTTAACGATAAATATTGTAGACAAACCTTCGATTGTACTACTATCGACAAATTATCCATAGTGCAATAGGTAGTAGCATGGTTAATATTACTAGCGATATTGCTGCCGCGCGTGTTTATTCCTTTGTTTTGATGTATTCGGGTTTCACCCACACAGACCGCGCGGTAATGTTGGAGCTTTACGATTGTTTTACGCGAACACTCAGGTTTATTCGAGAGCTTCCGCGAGCACCAGCAATAACGCTTTGAGGTTTGATGACCGATGTATAAAGGATGAAGCGTTCCACCGATGATAAGATTACTCGACGGCCGACGACTGTTCTCGGCGCTATCAGTGCGCAGGTGTATCGCGTGAATTCTGAGTTTTGATTTCTGGGCACAAGTTCGCCCAAATAAAGAGCTGCGTGTTTCCCTGTCTTGCTGCAGCATTTTTCACCGTCACAACCACGGGACACTACCATCGATAGTGGTGTGAATAATGACGCTGTTGGTGGCCCGCCAAATTGGCAAAATATTTGCGATAGCCTACTGTCAGCTTCGCTTAATTTATGACCAGTTTTTGTCGAAAGAAATAAATTATTTCCGCAGTGAAAATGGCGGAATATGTCAATCAATAAAGTCAGATTCAAAAGCAACCAGTTACACCTTACAAAATTACCAAACTAGTTAACAATATTCTTTTTTTATTTTTAAATCATAAAATGCAATATATACTTGAAGCCGCGCAGTTCCACCACATGTAATGCCTTCCTATCCGCTACAGCTGAACAGTTTGACTTTACGATCACGTGTCAGCATAGGACTCAGGTCAACACATGCATGTCAACTTTCTTGCCCTTCAGCCTGCTCCTCCGGCTCCACTATGTAACACGCTCGCGGGGAACCATGTTTACGGTGTAACGAGTTCGTGCTGTTGATTTTATATTATCGATAGTACCACCAAATTTTGTTACTGTCGATAGCGCTATCGATAGCATTTTTTACCATCGATAGTTCTGCATCACTACTCCCCACTCGTTGCGATGCGCGCGCTCAGCTGTATTTGCCCTATGCAGGGCGTAGTCGCCTGTGCGCGCGTTTATTTCGTGATTCGGGAGGTTTGTTCGTCTGTGCTTCCACCGGAAAGCTTGCGTTTAAGTTACAGAGTGCACGAACGTCACTTCACTCGCTGCAGCGGCCGCGCTTATGAAGGAGCGCGCTGCTCACACACAACAAAGTAACAACTCGGACAGTTGTTAGTTCGGGCTCGTTCTATGTATACCTGTGCTTTCGTTTTGTGTGTCCTTCTTTGTGTTCGAGCAGCGTGCTTTAATTATCGAGCTGTGCTAGTTAGTTAGCGCTCGTCCTGTGTGTGTTCTTTTCGTGCGTCTTTTGAGCTTGTACAGCGCGCTTCATGTTTCGAGCTGTTTGGCGTTCTTTGCGTGACATTACAATTTGTTCCTATCGCATTCCTTTCTTCGGCCTTGCGGCGAAACTGTGACTTTTTTTTTCGTAATTGAAGCTATGCGAAATAAAATATGAAATAATTACCAGTTTCAAACAGCGTAAAAGTATTGTACGTATAGCGCTAGGTTGGGGGATATCTGGTAGGTCATCTATTTCGTGCCGTGATTTATGACGCGCATGCCTTTCGCACCCATTATTTTTTTCAATTCTGTCTCAAAAACGGTCACCAAGTGCAAGATGCTTTTTTTATGTTCAGAGGGTCTAATTTAGCACACCTCATATTGCAGGTGTTGGCTACAAGCTACGCATTGAAAAGGAACAGAAAGTCTTCAGATCCGAGGCGGTCCTGGCTGCAGTGAAGAAAGCTGTACCTCAAGCGACTTTCGTAGAAGAGAAGGAAAATGAAGCAATAATCGCACTAAACACCATGGAAAGAAAGAAGTTTCCAGCTCTGTTCCGGGAGCTTGAAGGCGGGAGTAAAAGGCTAGGAATTCGTAGCACTGGAGTGACCGTGGCGACGATGCAGGATGCTTATGTCAAGTAAGTGAGATGGCTCGATCGAAATAGTTTATGCTTTGTACCAAAATTTTGCTCAAGTATGTACCCCTTCATCGTGTCGGAGACTTCGAGACGGCGAAGAAAAACGCCAGGCCTGCGCGGAAAGCGAGCATAGCCACAGCGAAAGCTGGAAGAGCGGCCTTTCTAATGCCCGTTATAAACTCTCCTGTGGCTACTAATACAAGTACACTAGCAACGTACCCACTACGCCACAAATCATAATTTTTGTGAAATTGGGAAGCACCCACCATGACATTATCCGTCATTCTGCGGAGAAGCGAAGTACCATCTCTAAGGCATAGTGTGCACTTTGTTGATGTGACGGTTGATGACGATGAAGAATTATAGCTGAGCCCTTTGTATTGGGTTGGAAGCCTGAAACGACCCACTAGTTATGTAATTCGCATTGTTTGACGCCCTGTCTTTATTTAACTCTCCCATCAGGCTATATAACATACGTTAACGTGAGAAACAGAGAGAGGAGAAATAACTTTATTGAGACCCCGAGGAAATGGATCATGGGAGCCTTATTGGCTTCCTTGGAAACCAAGAGAAGTGCACTTGCGAGGAACCCACTACGCTATAAATAATCATAATTTCTGTGAAGCAGGCACTATGCAATTTTCTGTCATTCTGCGGGGAACTGTGGTACCTGCTAAACCCATGTAATGCATTATGTGCACATTGTTGGTGCTGTGGCTGGTGACAATGAAGAATTATAGCAGAGCCCTTTTGTAATGGGTTAGAAGCATTCAACAATCCACTGGTTGCGCATTTCGCAGTGTGTGACGCCTGTTTACAGAATTCGCGTCGTCTGACGCTTGGTTGTTATTTCACTCTTCTACTACGCTATATTACATATGTTAATGGGGTTCCTTCCCGACATGAAGTCTGTATAGGGTCTTACACGCAGTTTCAAGCACCCGAATGGCTTCGAGTGCTGGTTGACTGCAGAGTCACCGCATGTACAGTGTACTTTGGGTGATTTTATAGCAACTGGTGTGTGTGCCTTGTTTTTTTTTGTACCAAAACCAGGTAATAAAGAAAAAAAAACCGGAATGGCTTCGAGATAGAATACTGGGCTCCCACGCAGAGGGCCCAGGTTCAAACCTCGTTCCGTTTTTTATTATTTCGCGCGATAGTGGTTACAGACACCGGCAGCGGCGGCGGCGGCGGACAACAACGGCGCCAAAAACGGCCCTTGTTGTGATCTCATAACAGCTTGTCACCACAGCTGGCGGCAGGATGTGTGTGCATGTTTATCATCGTCATGTATTTTTATCTCCTTCATTTTCACCACTAAATAGTTCTTTGGGTACCTCGAGGCTCCATTTTTCTGGCGGTGCTACCCATAGAAGGTCGTTGTTCCGCAACAAATGGTGATGAAAACCCACGGGGCAACACGCGAGCAGCGGCGAGTGTTTGCTATAAATCGCAGCCGGAGCACCATTATCTTCGGTGCAACCGCACCCAGATAACAAGCAACAAGCGGAGCCGACTGCTTTACGACCCAGTAAGCCGCGATTTTAATGAGACATGGACCGCCTGAAAGCCCAACGCGCTCCTATACGAATGCCCTCTAAGAGAAGCATGGATTAGGTAACGACATTGTTGGAGAGTGAGTGCATCGACCGAACGGCGCTCAGCAATGTCACAGACAATGTCGTCGTCAGCCGCGACGAGTTTCGGAAGGCCAATGCCAAACTAAAGGAAGTGGTTCGTGTTGATCAAATTTAAAGGAGTACGAATTGCAGCTCATTATAACGACCGGTCGCTTGAGACCCTGGAACGCCTTCGGTGCCGGCCTGAAGATCTCCGCATGAGTTACATGATCTTCGCATCGGATATCGTTTACACTTCTCTCTCGACGACGATCAACACGCCTTCTGCCTCAATGACAGCTGCGTCCCACAGCTTCAATCTTTCTATTGTAACGCTGCCCATCAAGCCTTTTCATAGGGACGTGTGTCAATGGACGTTTTTCCGTAGACGGTCTGACCTTTTCCTTCCTTTTTTCTGCCATATTTGATTGACTGTGGAACCGAACATCAAATAAAAATTATGTTTGATGCAGAGAGAAAGGGAAAAATTATAGATGCATAGGTGGGAATTTTACTCATTAGTTGACTCATTCATACTCACTCAGACTCAGATCGGGCCGTGAGTCTGAGTATGAGTGAGCAGTTTAGTGATAATTTGGTGAGCTTGAGTCTGAGTGAGTCCAGCTGAGGAAAAGTTTGGTGAGCCTTAGTCTGGGTGGTTCCTGTTCAGGAAAATATTGATGAGTGTGAGTCCGAGTGACCACTTAGCGCAAACTATACCTATTGAGTTAGTCTGACTGATATCCTCCTTTTTTAGTCTGTGGTCCTATCTACTCACCTTCAGCATCACTATCAGCCTTATATCGGATTGTGTTTAAATTCGACTATTTATTGATCAATATTTATTTATCATTATTTATTAATTAGAGGCGTGCGTTACAGAGGGGGTGCCATGACCTCCCCCCCAAACTGTTTCACGGGAACTTCTTGATTTAAATATGTTTCGTGAGTCGCACATTTCGCAAAAATATCCTTACTGGATTGAATGAAACCACTCAACTTGCATTTGATGGCACAAGATCAAAAGCGTATACTGGAGTACCGGTTATGTGCGATATTGGCTTTAAAGAGCATTGACACCATGATCGTAACAGTTATTTTAAGCTAACGGACTCAAGAGTCGACTCGCACAGGCTCACTCATATTAGGTCAAGGTGTGCGTCTGAGTTTGAGTGAGTCCGACTGAGTGATATGTTCGTGAGTTTTCAGACTAAGTCCGTATGCGAACATGTTCGGTGAGTCTGAGTCCAAGCGAGTCTTCAGATCAAAATATATATCATGAGTCTGAGTGACCTGCAACTTTATTAGCCGGCCTATGCGTAGAGACACTGCCATAGAGTCTTGTAGTGAATTTATGGAGTCGCGACAATATACCGGTGAAGGTGCTACGCAGCAACCCGAAATACCGCGTACAGGCCTGCACAGTGGACTGTCATAGCGTTCTGCACACGGCTGTATATTGACACATTTATTTCCCCACATGTTGCTTCGATTTGGTTTCTCTGTGCGCGAGGTGGTATCTTTCCTTCTGCGGACAATCGCAATCTTGTGCAGCCGATGCTTCCACTGATGTGCATGGCAATGCACAGCCGTGTGCGCCCTATCTTTTACCTTTTAAAGACTGCTCGTGTTTCCTCGCCCCCTTATTCACGTATCGTCCGGTCCTGCCAACAAATGCATTGGCGCAGAATAGCGTAAACATGTATATTACACCTGTAGCAAATTTTGCACACGGTTTGGAGTTTTTTTTTAACAAACATGCTTCTTGTTACAACCACGCCACTGGGCAAGCTTTACCCCGTTTCTGTTAGCCACATTTTTCATGTGTTGGGACACATAGTGTATATATGGTACGAGACCGTACGAGATTAGGAAACTGTGTGAATCATGTATCAGCGAAGCATCAATGTCCCTCTTCTCAGCGGAAAATTCTTTTATTGGAAAACGTGCTGACGGTGATGTGATGCGTGATAGTATGTTGTTTGGCACTTTACGCAGAATAAAACGTTTTTATAGCCTGAGTAGCATGCTGCAATAAAATAATCGAAAGTTAGCCCGCACATTGCCACACCGCTCCTTTTCCCTTCTTTTTTCGTCGTTTTTTTCCAAGCGACCATATTGTCACGGTGCGTCATGGACATGAGCTAGCGCGGTGCTCTCCGAAGATGAAGACGACGAGTGAGCGAGAAGCGCTTGCGCGTGGGGTTTCTCAGTCATCTTGTTTGGCTGCCACTTCACTTGTGTAAATATTCATTAAACCGTCATCTCGCCTCCGTCACACATGGTGGAGGTGCTGGGTACGACACGCCTCGCAACGGAACTCTGCAGCGGCCGTCGTTTGAAAGGTCTCTCGACAACAATGGCGGAAGGTACGGCTTCTGCATCTGCGCCCGGTCTCTATGCGGATGAAGAAGATGCGGCGACTGCAGCTGTACCTGTGACAACAACGGTCGTGCTCGAACACCCACGGGATCCTGGCACGTTTAGTGGTTCCGGCGATCCTAATGAAGTGGAAAATGAGGATTGGCTCGCAGAGTACGAACGCGTGAGTGCTCGCAACCGTTGATGCCCGCCTCTTATGCTGGCCTATCTGATATTTTACTTCAAGGGAACTGCCACATTGTGGTATGAGAACCACGAAACTGAACTCGGCAGTTGGGCGACGTGCAAAGAGAAATTGTTGAACTTGTTTGGGAAGCCCGTCGGACGAAAATGGCCGCGAACAAAATGCTCGCGCCTCGGGCGCAGCCTTCTACGGAATCGTACGTCTCGTACGTAGAAGATGTGCTAGCACTGTGTGGAAAAGCGAATGCTGAGATGCCGGAGGCCGACAAGGTTGGACATATTCTCAAGGGGATCGCGGATGACGCCTTCAACCTCCTAATATGCAAAAGTTATTCGAGAGTGGACGCCATTTTAAAGGAGTGCCGGCGCTTTGACCAAGCTAAGAGCCGGCGCATAGACAGCGTGTTTGCCCGGCTTCCAAATACGGCTGCAACATCATTATGCGATGATCGTACAAGAACACAACCACCAGCTCCAGTTTCATCAGACCAGGTGACCAGCGTTGCCCTCCGCGAACTTGAAGCCATGGCCCCTGCTCCGGCTCACACTACTGCAAGTGACACGACCCCTATCACTGCTCCCATGGTTCAAGCCATCGTGCGTTATGAACTCGCCAGCATAGGCATTCACTCTCTGTGCACTGTGCCCAGCCCACAGCAAACTTCGTGGCGTCCGCCCTTGTCCTATCACGAGCAGCGGTTTCCGGCCCGATCTCGCGACCCTGCTGATTGGAGAACCACTCACAATCGACCTGTCAGAGCTAACGCGAGAAAGATCCAGCCCTGACAGCGTTCAGTTTTCGAACTGATTTTTTATTATCGCGCTGCACCCGCCGCGCGGCCGAATGCCAACTTCTTCTTCTTTGACGAGCGCCGCATTCTGAGGCGCTACAGGGCTCCCCCCCCCCCCGTAGAACGAGAGCCATAGGAGTCGCCCAGTGGACATGCTTGGATGTGGGCATCCAGGCTGAAGATTGAAGCCCCGCGGACGCGAGAGCGGCGATATACGCAGGTTTCAGTCGATCGGCAGCCACGACGTCTTCACGGCCATTGATGTCCAGCGTGAACGTCTTAGGTGTACGATGGAGGACGCGGAATGGGCCATCATAGGCTGGTGTGAGTGGTGGCCGTATTTGGTCACGCCGAACGAAGACGTGACTGCAGTCATGCAGATCCTGGCTGACGAAGACAGACTGGGGGTGTCGGTCGGCAGGAATCACAGGAGCAAGGTCCCGAAACGTGGTGCGCAGCTCTCGAATGTACGTGGAGGCATCGTGAGTGGAAGGTGGCGATGATGGCTCGAAGAATTCTCCTGGAAGACGCAGGGAAACGCCATAGACTAGTTCGGCTGATGAGCAGCCGAGATCCGCTTTCAATGCTGATCGAATGCCCAGAAGTACGAAGGGGAGGTGGTCGAGCCAACGTTCCCTTGGCTGGTGAGCAGTGAGGGCAGCTTTCAGTTGTCGATGAAGCCGTTCGACCATGCCATTGGCAGAAGGATGGTAGGCAGTTGTGTGAATGTGTCGAATGCCCAGGATATTGGCAAGTGCGGTGAAAAGGGCCGATTGAAATTGACGACCGCGATCAGTGGTGACGACAGAAGGGCATCCAAAGCGCGACACCCAGCCGTTTGCGAAAGCCTTAGCAACTGTTGGTGCTGTAATGTCGGAAATGGGAAACGCTTCCGGCCATCTGGTGAAGCGATCCACACATGTAAGCAGGTAACAGGCTCCTTGCGATGACGGAAGAGGGCCGACGATGTCGAGATGGACGTGAGAAAACCTTGCGTCTGGAGGCCGAAAGGGGGATGTTGCCGTGACAGTGTGACGGTGAACTTTAACCCGCTGGCACTCAAGGCAGGTTCGCGCCCAGCGTCGGACATCAGCATTGATGCTTGGCCAAAGGAAACGAGATGTGACTAGCTTCTGGGTCGCACGAATACCAGGATGGCTCATGTTGTGCAATTGATCAAAAATTGCACGACGAAAAGCTGAAGGCACGAAGGGCCGAGGGACACCAGTAGACGTTTCGCACGTTATTAATGAGGTAGAAAATGGAAGCGGGCACTCCGTGAACGATAGAGACGTGGATGAAGAACGATGACGATGCAGCTCAGGATCGTTGCTTTGTGCAGCTGCTAGCTCTTCCATGTCTATTGGTGGCTGGGTCGACAAGGCATCGATGCGGGATAGTGCATCAGCAGCAGCATTTTCCGGCCCATGGACGTGTCTGAGATCCACAGTGAACTCGGAAATGAAGCATAGTTGACGGATCTCCCGTGCAGTGTAATTGCTGTGATTGCGATGGAAGGCAAACGTCAGGGGCTTGTGGTCTGTAACGACGTAAAAGTCCCGGCCCTCCAATAAATGACGAAAATGTTTGATGGCAAGGTATACCGCGAGGAGTTCTCGGGCAAATGTACTGTATTTAGCTTCCGGTGGCTTCAGTTTTTGCGAGAAAAAACCAAGGGGCTGCCAACCGGGTACGTGCTGCTCGAGAACGGCGCCAACTGCCACGCTTGATGCATCGGTGATGAGACAAATTGGGGCATCAGGGACGGGATGTGTGAGCATGGTGGCGTCTGCCAGAGCCTTCAAGGCAGTGCCGAAGGCAGATGCAGCGTCCTCGGTCCACTCCAGTGGCGCAGCCGGGTCTTTCTTTTTAGCCAATAGGTCGGTCAAGGGCTTTAGGAAGAAAGCGGCGATGGAAGTTTAGTAGGCCCAGAAATTCTCGGAGTCGCTTCAGTGAAGTCGGGGGTGGAAAGTCTTGAATAGCTTTCACTTTGCTGGCGAGTGGTTGGATACCCTGTGGAGTGACAAGGTGGCCTAGGAACTCTATTGTAGCGACGCCGAAGAGGCACTTATTGGGATTAATTACGAGGCCGTAATCATCCAGGCGGTGGAACAGGGTGCGCAGGTGGGCTTCATGCTCAGGGCCGGAGGAGCTTGCTACAAGGAGGTCATCAAGGTAGGCAAATACGAAATTGAGACCTCGTGTGACCTCGTTGATAGTGCGCTGAAAGGTCTGTGCAGAGTTGCGCAATCCAAAAGGCATCCTCACATATTCAAACAGACCGAATGGGGTGGTGATGGCCGTCTTCGGAATGTCGGCGGGTTCTACAGGAATCTGATGGTAAGCCTTCACTAAGTCAATCTTAGAGAAGATTGTGCACCCAGCCGAATTTGATGTGAAATCCTGTATGTGAGGAAGTGGATAGCGGTGTGGTAAGGTGTGGGCATTGAGAGCGCGGTAATCCCCACATGGTCTCCAGTCGCCAGGATCTTTCTTCGGCACCATGTGGAGTGGCGACGCCCAGTTGCTTGAGGAAGGCCGCACAATGCCGAGTTCAAGCATGTGCTCAAACTCACGGCGGGCGATGGCGAGGCGTTCTCCAGATAGTCGACGGGGTCGTGTAAAAACGGGAGGTCCAGTGGTCACAATGTGGTGAGTGATGGAATGCTTCACCGGTGACTCTCTGGTGTGCGGCTTCGTGATGTTGGGAAAGTCGGCGAGTATTTTTGCATACGGCGAAGCAGGTGTGAGAGCTCTCAGTCCCGTTGACGAGGAAGTACAGAGTACACCGTTGATGGAGAGGCGGGTGTTGAGATCAATGAGGCGATGACCATGCATGTCCACAGCAAGGTTGAAAAAACTGAGGAAGTCAGCTCCAAGAACAGCTTGCGAGACGTCAGCGAGGATGAAAATCCAGCGGAAAGTACGGCGTAGTCCAAGGTTAAGTGTAAGAGAGCGTTGGCCGTATGTGCGAATGGCGGAATTGTTGATCGCTTGGAGTGGGCAGGTCTGTTCGTTGCGACGGCGATCTGCACACGAGGCCGGTATGACGCTAACCTGGGCTCCTGTGTCTACTAGGAAGCAAGCGCCAGTGACCTTATCAGAAACATAGAAAAGGCGGCATGACTTTCGACCAGTACCACTTGCCGCCGTCAGTGGCCGGTCGTCGCATTTCCCGACCAGGAGCTCGGGCGAGTGCACTTGCGAGCAGAGGCACCGAATCGGCGGTGGTACCAGCACACGGTTGAGGATGAGACGTCCCGCGGCGCGTCGGTTGGCCGAAGTTCCGGAGAACGTGGGGACGTGGGTATCTGGAACCTGGATGACGGTCGACGATGTGCAGGTACAAAGCCATCGAGGCGCCTGACAAGGGCGTCCAAACGGTTCTCGATGCTCGCGAGCGCCGGGTCTGCAGCGGTGGCCGGTGGCGGTGTGGTAACGGCGTTGAGGCTATGTGCCCGCGAGTAGTCCGCCACTCGGTCAGCCATTTCAGCGAGTGTGTCTACTGGGACATCTCCTGCAGCCACGAGGACCGGTACCATGCTCTTCGGTAAGCGCTGGAGGAACAACTCACGCAACAGCTTCTCCTCTTGAGGGGCGGAGGGGCCGCCAAGGAGCTGGCGCATGCGTCGCAGGAGCTGTGATGGGCGACGGTCACCGAGCTCTGTGGCCGTTATGAGCTGTTGGAGTCTGCTGTGTTCGGACTCAGACTTGCGGGAAATGATAGCTGCCTTCAACGTGTCGTAGGGATGGCTCGGGTGCGGCGACGCTAAAATATCAGCTAAGTAGTCGGCTACGTCCTGAGGTAAGCAGGACACCAGATGCCAGTACCTGGTCTGTTGGCTGGTGATTTGCCGTAGACGGAAGTGCGCCTCGACCTGCAGAAACCATGTGCTGGGGCTGTTGGGCCAAAATGGTGGCAGGTTGACATGTTGGATCGCAGCGACCGCAGCACCGCTAGGTCTGGCGTCTTCTTGGGCGTCAGGACCGGTAGGATTGGTGGCAGAGCCGGCGAGATCCATGCGGGATGATCGTGGCTGCGTGTTCTTTATCGGGTCACCATTAACTGTCAGAGCTAACGCGAGAAAGATCCAGCCCTGACAGCGTTCAGTTTTCGAACTGATTTTTTATTATCGCGCTGCACCCGCCGCGCGGCCGAATGCCAACTTCTTCTTCTTTGACGAGCGCCGCATTCTGAGGCGCTACCAAGGAGTTTAAACCTCCTTGGGCGCTACAGACCAATTTGTTTTCACTGCCATCGTATCGGCCATGTAGCCCATTACTGCGATACCCACTGGCCCTCGCCACCTCGGCCATTGTATGCCTCTTACCACCGACAGGGCAGTACCCGCTTCTCACCGCCCACCCAGTCTGCTTCGCCTAACTTCTACAGAAGGTTCACCAGCCGCTCTCCGTCGCCGCACGGCCACCAGTCGCGTTCGCCTCCGGAACGTCGCCAAACGTCTCGCTCGCCGCACACTCGCCGACCGTCCTTACCATTCAATCCTGCTTCTGCCTATCCGGAAAACTAAACAGTGTAGCGCCCGGAGGTGACGCTGCATTGTCGACTTCCTCCATAAATCCTCTCTTGACGCTTTTGACGAGACGAAGCTTATTAGACGTTGACGTTGATGGTGTGACTATTTCTGCGCTTATCAATACCGGAGCGCACATTTCTGTAATGAGCGCAGACCTTCGCCGCCGACTGCACAAAGTACTCACGCCTGCCGCTTCCCGTACACTCCGAGTCGCTGATGGAGGAACTCCTGCCGTTCAAGGGATGTGCACAGCCCGTGTTTCCATTGCCGGTCATCCTACATCAGTCCAATTTGCCGTCATTTTGAAGTGTCTTCACGACCTAATCCTTGGCTTGAATTTTCTGTCACGTCATTCTGCGCTCATTGATTGTGCGACTGGTGCTCTTCCGCTCGAGTTGCCGCAGCTTGCTGATTTTCCAGCCGACCTATCTCCACGTTTATGCTCTCGCCATTACGTTCGCTTGCCTCCACAAGCTGCGACATACGTCACTCTGTCGTCTTCACGCGGTGTGCCCGATGCTGATGACCTCGTGACTCCTATTATTGACGTACTGATGGCCCGAGACGTTGCTCTTGCTCACACTTTTGTTTCCGTGACTGATAACACAGTGACCCTTCCTCTTCTCAACGTCAGTATGTTGACTCAAGTTCTTCCGCAAGATATGTCTTTGGCCACCATCTCTCCGCTTGACAATGGCAAGGTTGGTGATATGGACGCCGATGTTACGTCTCCAAGTCGTGATGCCGATTTCACTTTGCCTCTCGATGACATTAACAAGTTGATCGTTCCCGATCTCACCACATCGCAATCTACCAGCCTCCGTCGTCTGCTCGCATCCTATCGTGACATTTTCGACTTTGATGACCGCCCTCTAGGCCAAACATCTGTCGTGACTCACCGGATCAACACTGGAGCCGCCAGTCCTATACGCCGGCGTCCATATCGTGTATCTCAACAGGAACGTCAAGTTATTCAGAGTGAAGTCGACAAAATGCTTACCAAAGACATCATAGAACCATCTCCAGCCCTTGGGCCTCCCCGGTCGTGCTCGTCAAAAAGCAGGATGGCAGCTGGCGCTTTTGCGTCGACTATCGCAATTTAAACAAAGTAACTCATAAAGATGTCTGCCCTTTGCCTCGAATCGATGACGCCCTCGATTGCCTCCATGGTGCCAAATACTTTTCATCTATCGACCTCCTGTCCGGCTATTGGCAAATTTCCTTCGACCCCATGGACCGCGAAAAAACCGCTTTCGTTACGCCCGATGATCTTTACCAGTTCAAGGTCATGCCGTTCGGTCTATGTAATGCCCCGGCAACTTTCGAACACATGATGGACTCCCTTCTCCAAGGATATAAGTGGTCTGTCTGCTTATGTTACTTACACGATGTCATCGTCTATTCACCTACGTTTGACAGCCATCTCACGCGTCTGTCGGCCGTTCTGGAGGTCTTTCGAAAAGGCGCTCTCCAGCTGAATTTGGCAAAATGTCGTTTCGGACGGCGCGAAATCACTATACTCGGTCACCTTGTGAGTGCTGCCGGTGTTCAACCGGATCCTGATAAGGTGCGAGCAGCAGTACAAGAGTTTCCTGTCCCGTGCTCAACCAAGGACGTCCGAAGTTTTGTAGGAATATGTTCCTATTTTCGTCGATTCGTCCGTAACTTCCCCGACATCGCCCGACCTCTTACTGATATCTTAAAGCAGGACGTTCCCTTCACGTGGGGCGTCGAGCAAGCAGACTACTTTTCTGCCCTTATTCATCTGCTAACTACGCCACCAATACTGGCCCATTTCGACCCAGCATCGCATACAGAGCTCCGGACCGATGCCAGTGGCCATAGAATTGGGGCGGTCCTCGGCCAGCAACAGCACGGCACGGATCGAGTAAATGCTTACGCCAGTCGTCTTCTTTCGCCCGCCGAATGGAAGTTCTCCATCACTGAGCGTGAATGTCTAACTTTAGTGTGGGCAGTGACCAAGTTCAGGCCCTACCTGTATGGCCGAACTTTTTCCGTAGTCACAGACCATCACGCTCTCTGCTGGCTCTTATTGCTAAAAGACCCATCTGGACGTCTCGGTCGCTGGGATCTACGTCTCCAGGAGTACTCGTTCGTGGTCCACTACAAGTCGGGACGACTGCACACAGACGTAGACTGTTTGTCACGTCATCCGGTTGAAGCGCCCGACGTCACTGACCTTGAATCAGACCCCTGCGTGCTCTCCATCCACGCTTTGGTTGATATCTCCACCGAACAACGACGGGACCCATCGTTACTTTCCATCATCGACCGTCTAACCTCCGCTTCACGAGACCCTTCCGTGCGCCTGTTCGAGTTGCATGACAACATTCTGTACCGTCGCAGCTTCAGCGCCGATGGCTCGGAACTACTTCTTGTGCTACCCCACCATCTACGTACCAGTGTTCTCGAACAACTCCACGACATACCGGCAGCCGGTCACCTTGGTGTCTCTCCTCCCTACGATCGCGTGCGACGTCGCTTTTCTTGGCCCGGCCTGTACCGTTCTGTGGTCCGCTACGTCGCTGCTTGCGACCGCTGCCAACACCACAAGCGCCTCTCTGCACTGCCTTGCGGTCTTCTACAACCCATCGACATACCTGCGGAACCATTCTTCCGTGTTGGCCTTGACTGCTAGGTCCTTTTCCTACGTACATTTCGGGAAATAAATGGGTTGCAGTTGCCCCAGATTACGCCACACGCTTTGCCATCACACGAGCATTGCCGACATGTTGCTCCACTGATGTCACTGACTTTCTCTTGTATGAAGTCATTCTTCGTCATGGTGCCCCCCGGCAGCTGCTTACTGATCGAGGGAGGTACTTCCTGTCACGTGTTGTGGATGACATCCTGCGGGCCTGGTCCACTGAGCACAAGCTTACCACCGCTTATCATCCACAGACGAATGGATTGACCGAGCGTCTGAACCGAACGCTGTCTCAGATGGTGTCAACGTACGTCTCCCCTGATCACCGTGACTGGGACAGAGCACTCCCATTTGTCGCCTTTGCGTACAACTCTTCACGACATGACACCGCTGGTTATTCACCGTTTTATTTGCCATTTGGCAGACATCCAGCGTTACTTTTTGACACGCTCCTTCCTTCAGCTGCACCCTTGTCTACGGAGTACGCCAATGATATCGTTGCTCGAGCCCATGCAGGTCGTCAGCTTGCCCATGACCGACTATCCTTGTCGCAAGCACACCAAAAAGACCGTTATCACAGTCACCACCAAAATCTTCACTTCCCGCCGGAATCTCTGATCCTCCTCTAGACACCACACCGTGAGGTCAGCTTATCAGAAAAGCTTCTTCCCCGTTACCATGGCCCCTATAAAGTGTTACGACAACTTAGTGATGTGAATTATGAGGTCCCACCCCTGCACAATGCCTCTTTGACCTCCTCACACAAGACGGACGTTGTGCACGTTTCCAGATTGAAACCGCATTCCCCTCCTAGTCCTTCGCTGCCATACCAAGAGCCGTGACGGCGCTTCCGCCGCGGAGGGTGATGTCACGGTGCTTCATGGACATGAGCTAGCGCGGTGCTCTCCGAAGATGGAGACGACGAGTGAGCGAGAAGCGCTTGCGCGTGGGGTTTCTCAGCCATCTTGTTTGGCTGCCACTTCAATTGTGTAAATATCCATTAAACCGTCATCTCGCCTCCGTTACAGTATTATTATGGTCAATACACAGTATGAACTGAGCAGTACAGCAGCCGGTGCATCTCTTTGCGATCTCCACGAAAGGAGCGAAAATTTTTCTAGATATTGATCCCTCAGCGCTGATCCTTGTAGCGAGATCAAGTGGCCATTTCCTCAATGGCAGCAAGTTTTACTGCGTCCGCACCGTGATAATTGCTGTCTTTTGCACCATGAGAAGTGGCAATAAGTTGGCTCTCGCATACTGTGTGTTAGTGAAGGAAATGAAACTTACACAAATACTCGAAGGCGAATGCCTGTTGAAAACTTCGTAAGGCCTCAAGTTATACCATGGGGGACGAGACTTCTTGCAAGACCGGAGAAGCCGCAGTGTGAGCGACACGTACTATCATCTTAGCTATCTGCGTCCATGTTTCTTGGCATGACTTATTAAGCAAATTACACAACAGAAAATTTTCAGTGTTGTTGAAAGTTCGCACAGTCGTCCCCCCGAGTGTCCTTTACTCATGCTCCAAGCATGAGCAGCAAAAGTCTACATTAGCTGCTGTTGTGCAAACAAAATAAAAAGATGGTGGAAAGATAGATCGCGCAGAGCGGCGCCGCATATGCTCAACTGCTTAGCGTTTTAGAATCAATATTTTGTTTTTATACAACGTAGTGTCAACAACAGTTATTCCATTCGTCTTTTTCACTCGTTTAAAAAATATATTTGAAGCACTGAAATCAAGTATTCGCAGATATTGGCTCTGTTTTTTCAATATTTGCAACTAAACCCCCTGTTTGATGAGACCCAGTTTTAACCTATTGAAACTGACATTTGCACCACAATGTTCCTTATTACTCTTGTAGAAGCCCGGGAAATAAGATTTTGCAAGTTGCATATTTTTTTCTTGCCAAATATTTGTTTGGTAGTAAAGGGGTCATATTACGTCGACGTGCTCAACCGACAGCGCTGTTTCTCCGATCCTGAACATTTCATCAGCACCTTGTGTGGTGTCGCACTACCTCTGGGTTCGGCGCATTTTTGACAAAGCGATTATGCTGTCAGATGATGTCATCATGTGACGTCACAACAATCACGATCACGTAACAAATTATTCGATATGTTGCGTCATTTTTACGTCACACGATGACGTCTGCAGTCATTGCTGGTCATTTCTACCACTTGATTAGACTGTCCTAGCTCAAGGCGCTACTCAACGAGACACTCGAGGCTTTTGCCCTAACTGTCGGCGCTGGTGGGCGGCAAATAACAATGAAGACCGCGCAGAAAATTGCACACGCATTTAGCAAGTCAAGACGCTGGATGTTGAGAAGCGGAGAATGCGATGGGCTTCGCGAGTAAACGTTGTTTAGAGTTTTTTTGTTAATTGGGACGATTTAACTAAATTGCTAAATATTGACTTTAGGCAAGAAATGCTGCTTGCAAAGTTTGAGAGCGTCTTCAGAAACACCAATTGCAATATTTCCGATAAAGAAAGTCTCACGTATGCCATTTTTTCCAAGCTGTAAAGAAAGCCCGCGAAATACGAAAAGAACCACGTGAATAGCGCCCGCGCGCGCCGCGAGAATGCTGCCCTCAGCCGTGGTTTGAGCGAACGAAATCAGCTGCGGCCGCGACTCACCGTCTCCGTTGCTGCGGTAGGCCGATAAGTTAAAGGTGGTTTCTTGGCCTGCGCTTGCTACAACTTGCACCGTCACGCGTGCCAACTGGCTGACAACGGGCCAAGAAACCACCGCCCACATGTCGGCTTACCGCTTCGGTCCCCTTTACCGATATATATATATATCTATATATATATATATCTATATATATATATATATATATATATATATATATATATATATATATATATATATATATATATATATATATATGCCTACTTTGGCTAATGTTTTTTTGCGGCAGTCGATTCGTGAGGCAATGAGCATCTTTCGTCATGTCATTCTATGGCTCCTTAGAAAAGTTATGCAGCATCAATTTAAGGCTTTATATATCCCCTACAATTGGTTGGCAACCATTGGTGAGCCACCAGTGAGCAGCCATGGAATTCATGAAAAATGTTTGTCGTTTTTGATAAAGGTTCTTTTAACTTACTGTTAGTGTACATGTGGGTCATGACATAGCACTGAGGTATCATTCAAACATAAAGAATAATATTATGATTTGTCTACGATTTCCATAAGGCAGGTTCAATTACTTCTTAATGTGCGGTGGTCAGTTGAGGTAGTAGCCATCAATAACTCAGCCTCCGTTTCGCATCCTTGTCTTGTATGTTGACGACGTGCTTCAAGAAAGTTGTTATTGGCGATGCATTAATAAGTTTTGAAATTTGTGCCGCGCATGTATTCAGATATTCATTTGAGGCCGAGATACGTAATATACTTGTTAAATAAATGTAACTAGAGATTTAATTAACAAAAATATATACGTAATAGCGAACATTCGAGTGCACACAGTACTCACGGTCTGCCGCCGCAGCCAAATGCCCCTCTGACCATAATAGTATTTTAATAATAAGGTACAACTATGGCTCTAATGGCGGCCTGTCCGGACCCAGAGATTCTTAGCACCCTCTGCTGCGTCGCAGGTCTGACCGCCGCCTTGGTCAGTTGCTTCGCAGCCGCTGGGGACTGAGGGCCGGGGATTAATTGGTGTATTCATGGGATGGGATTCATTCGGCAAGCATTATCAAATCATGAATGGTAATCTACCACTATCCCTCAAGAGGAAGGTATATAACAGCTGCATCTTACCGGCACTAGAGTATTCTAGTACACTCTACCGGCACTTACCTACGGAGCAGAAACCTGGAGACTTACAAAGAGCGTTCAACTTAAATTGAGGACGACGCAGCGAGCGATGGAAAGGAAAATGATAGGTGTAAGCTTAAGAGACAGGAAGAGAGCAGAGTGGGTCAGTGAACAAACGGGGGTTAAGGACATCATAGTTGAAATCAAGAAGAAATGGATATGGGCCGGGCATGTAGCACGTCGGCAGGATAATCGGTGCTCATTAAGGGTAACTGACTGGATTCCAAGAGATGGCAAACGCGTGAGGGGGAGACAGAAAAGTAGGTGGGTAGATGAGATTAAGAAGTTTGTAGTGTCAAGACGTTTGTTAACGGGCACTCAGCGACGGCGCACGGCAGCGACAGTCAAAGCGGGGCCGACTCTCTGCACGAGGGGCGTGCTCGCAGAGAAGAGAACGACCCACTGGAAGGCGCTCGAGAGGACGACGCTTCGCTATAATTACCCCGGCTACGAAAAGGGAGCCGCCTGGCGACCTAGCAACTTGTCACTATGAGCGGGTCATGGTAGGGCTTCAGCCGCGCTACGTTGACAATGTCCCGCCCTCGACGGCGCATGTCCGAAGATGGTTCTATGGATTCGATCAGGTAGTTGACCGGGGATATGCGTTCGACGACACGGTAGGGGCCTTCGTATTTGGGCAGTAGTTTGGAAGAGAGGCCAGTTGCAGTGGTAGGGACCGAAAGCCATACCAGCGCTCCAGGAAGGAACGTGGACGCAGAACTGGTGGTGGCACCGCGAATGCTTTTCTGCCCCTCTTGGCTATGCGTAGTAAAGGTCTTGGAGAGCTCGCGACACTCCTCAGCAAGTCTGGCTGTGGCAGAAATAGGCGCACATTCAGATCGATCCGGCTTGTAGGGAAGGATTGTGTCAATGGTGTGCGACGGGTGCCTGCCATACAATAGGAAAAATGGTGAGAAACCAGTAGTGCTCTGAGGAGCGGTATTGTAGGCGTACGTGAAGAAGGGCAGAATGACATCCCAATTCGTGTGGTCGGCGGCGACGTACATCGAGAGCATGTCGCCTAGCGTGCGGTTGAAGCGTTCGGTGAGGCCATTCGTCTACGGGTGGTAAGCAGTAGTTTTGCGGTGAACAACGTTGCACTCTTTGAGAATGGCTTCGACGACTTCCGACAAGAAGACACGGCATCGATCACTGAGCAGCTCCTGGGGTGGACCGTGACGCAGCGTGAATCGGTGGATCAGGAAGGAGGCCACATCGCTCGCTGTAGCCGCAGGGAGGGCAGCAGTTTCAGCGTATCGCGTGAGGTGGTCTACAGCGACGATGGCCCAGCGGTTACCAGCGGACGTCAGGGGAAGTGGCCCATATAAATCGATGCCAGCGTGCCCAAACGGTCGGTCAGGGCAAGGTAGAGGTTGCAGACCTGCTGGCGACAGGCGCGTTGAAGTTTTGCGGCGCTGACAGTCGATGCAGGAGCGAACGAACTTCTTCACGTAGCGGTACATCTCTCGCCAAAAGTAACGTTGGCGAATGCGGTGGTAGGTTTTCGATACCCCAGGGTGTGCACACTGCGGATCAGAGTGGAACGACTGGCATATGGCATAACGCAGACTGCGGGGTATTACTAGTAGCCACTGGCGGCCGTTGCCGTTGTAATTGCGTCGGTGGAGCTGGTCGTCGCGAACGGCGAAATGGTGGGCTTGACGACGCAACAAGCGAGTGGATGGTGTGGCCGATGGATCAGTCAGCAAGTCTATCAGTGAGGCAATTCATTGATCCTTGCGCTGCTCAGTAGCGATGGTGTGAATATCTATGGAAGAAACGACAAAGTGAGACGCTGAGTTATGGGCATTGTCGTCAGGCAAGGGAGAGCGCGACAGGGCGTCGGCGTCAGCATGCTGACGTCCGTTGCGGTACAGCACGCGGATGTCGTAGTCTTGCAGGCGAAGTGCCCAACGGGCAAGACGGCCTGAGGGATCCTTCAATGACGACAGCCAGCACAGTGCATGGTGGTCGGTGACGACATCAAATGGGCGACCATACAAATAAGGTCGGAACTTTGTAAGGGCCCAAATGATTGCCAGGCATTCTTTCTCCGTGACGGTGTAGTTGGTCTTGGCTTTAGTAAGCGTACGACTTGCATATGCGACAACATATTCCGGGAACCCAGGTTTGCGCTGCGCAAGGACAACACCGAGGCCAACACCGCTGGCGTCCGTGTGTACCTCTGTGGGGGCCATAGGGTTGTAGTGGCGTAGAATGGGAGGAGACGTCAACAAACGACGGAGCTTTGCGAAAGCGTCGTCGCACTCTGACGACCACAAATTGAGGGGCCCGTTACTTCCAAGGAGCTTCGTCAGCGGTGATATGATAGTCGCGAAATTTCGGATGAAGCGCCGAAAGTAGGAGCATTGTCCTACAAAACTGCGCAGTTGTTTGAAGGACGTAGGTTTGGGGAACTCTCTCACGGCCTAAAGCTTGACTGGATCTGGGATGATGCCGTCCTTGGACACCACGTATCCTAGTATCGTCAGCTGCCGTGCTGCACATCGGCACTTCTTGAGATTCAGTTGTAGTCTGGCGTCACTCAAGCGCGTCAAAACCTGCCGCAGGCGTTGAAGGTGTGTTGAGAAGTACGGGGCGAAAACGATGACGTCGTCGAGGTAGCATGGGCACGTGTGCCATTTCAAGTTGCGCAGAACGGTATCCATCATGCGCTCAAAGGTCGCGGGCGCATTGCACAGCCCAAACGGCATGGCGTTGAATTCGTACAAGCCGTCGGGTGTGACAAACGCTGTCTTCGGTCGAGCGTCATCAGCCATGGGGACTTGCCAGTACCCTGAGCGCAAATCGAGCGATGAAAAGAACTCTGCTCCTTGCAGGCTGTCAGTGACATCGTCTAATCGAGGTAGGGGATAGACGTCCTTACGGGTGATCTTATTGAGTCGTCGGTGGTCCACACAGAACCGCACAGAGCCGTCCTTCCTCGCAACGAGAACGACAGGAGACGCCCACGGGCTGTTTGAGGGTCGAATAACATCGCGGCGAAGCATGTCTTTGACTTGCTCGGTAATTACACGACGCTCTGTTGGCGGCACGCGATATGGACGTTGCCGCAGTGGTGGTTGGGCGCCAGTGTCGATGCGATGCGTGACAGCAGACGTGCGGCCGAGAGAAGTTTGCGCTACATCGAACGAAGAACAAAATTCTTCCAACAGGCATAGAAGCTGGGAACGCTCGACCGACGTAAGGTGTTCAGCAATCGAGGAACCAAATAAATCAGCGGGTGACGAATCAGATGTGGAAACAGCACTGCGTCCATAACTTGTGCGTCTTCGGGGGCTTCAGCTCTGCCGAGACATTCCCTTCGCACCAACCTAAAAATGTACGGGGATGGGTTCGGAACAAAAATGTCGGTGTCGCCCTGAATGACTTGCACGGCCGCAAATGGCACCAACAAGCCTTTTCTAGTGAAGACGCGGTCAGATGAAGAAATGAGTGCAACGGTGTCGGCGAGACCGGTGCAGCAGACTGACACAGCCGTTGACGAGTTTGCAGGAAGTGTGGTGTCGTCTTTGACGAGTACCTTGGTCGCAGCCGGTAGACTGTCCACCGGCGTCAAATGTGAGAATGGTGAGAGCTCTATTTCGGCTGGTGCGCAACGAATTACGGCGGCGGGACGGGCGAGAAAATCCCGTCCCAGGATGACGTCGTGCGAGCATGAGGAAATTATGATGAATTCGACGGCGTACAGAGCGTCCTGAATCATGACACGGGCTGTGCACACCGCTGTCGGGTGAATACTGTGAGCGCTGGCGGTACGGAGGGAGAGCCCGGAAAGTGGCGTCGTCACTTTTCGTAGTAGTCGGCTAAATTTAGCGTCCATAACGGAAACGGCAGCTGCAGTGTCTACAAGGGCCGATGTGCGCACACTATCTACAAACACGTCTACTACGTTTGATGGGCTTTGCTGAGGGCTTTGGCTGTTCAATAGCGTCGCAGCCCTTGCCTCTTGGACTGCGACGACTAGTTGTCCTGGTCTCGTGCGACCGGACGTGGCCGCATCGGTGACAGTGAGCGAGGTCATGGGGACGGTGAACGACGGGTAGATGGACCTGGGCGTGACGTCGGTGACATAGGCGGCAGCGGGTCATGATACGGGCGGCTGGACTGGTTGGTGACGGCTGATCCGACTCGAGGCGGCTGCACGCGGTTGCCAATAGCGGGCTACGTGACCGGCGCAACCGCACGCAAAGCAAATCGGGCGGTTGTCGGAAGTGCGCCATCGGTTTGCCGGGCTAGGTCCCATCCACGTGGCACGACGCGAGGGACGGGGCGGCTGCTGATATGACGACTGCATGGTGGGCTGCAGTCGGGCCGTATGGATGATGTCGGCGTACGCAGCCGGCACACTCGCTTCGAAGGCCTGAGGCCTGGTGACGGCTCCGGCGTATGTTAGCGGGGCACCACAGGGAGCGCTGGGGGCGGCCTGGCTTCAACTTGTGCGTAACTGAGCGGCGCAGACGCCGGAGGGGGCTGGTGGTATTCCGGCATAACCTCCGCGAATTGCTGCTCAATAGCCCGGCGTAGGGGAGGCAGCAGTGTAGTCGACGACTGTACAACATCTTGCGGGTGAAAGAAGGCCAGTAAGGAGAACTGGCGGGCAATTTCCTCCCGCACGAATGACTTGATTTCGGCGAGTAAGACGGAGTGGTCTGACACGGCCGACAAGCCAGCGAGATCGGCGTCGCGTGATGGAGGTCGACGCGTCATCAGCCGCTGCCGGCGTAGCTCCTCGTAGCTTTGGCACAGCGTGATGACCTCTGCCACAGTGCGAGGGTTTTTGGCGAGTAGCATGGTGAAGGCATCGTCGTCGATACCTTTCATGACGTTCCGGATCTTGTCGGCTTCAGACATGGTTGCGTTGGCTTTCTTGCACAAGTCGAGCACGTCTTCAATGTAGCTCGTGAAAGACTCGCCGGACTGCTGGGCTAGTTCACGTAAACGCTGTTCGGCTTGCAGCTTGCGAACGGCAGGGCGGCCAAACACGTCGATTATGGCGGTCTTGAAAGCAGACCACGTAGCGAAATCGGATGCGTGGTTGTTGTACCATAGACTTGCCACACCCGCGATGTAGAAAACGAGGTTGCTCAGTTTGCCTGCCTCGTCCCATTTATTGGGGACGCTCACACGCTCGTAGATCGCGAGCCAGTCCTCGACGTCGGTGCCATCCGCGCCGGTGAAGATGGAGGGTCGCGGATGTGGGGGACACCCGGACATGGCGTCGGTGCAAGAGGAGGCATTTGCTGGGCGGCGTCTTGAGTCATGGCATCAGGCACGGTACGGAATCGAAGCTCCAAGGACATCGAATGCGGACCGTAGTTGTTTAAAGGGCACAGCACTCTCCACCAAATTGTCAAGACGTTTATTAACGGGCACTCAGCGACGGCGCACGGCAGCGACAGTCAAAGCGGGACCGACTCTCTGCACGAGGGGCGTGCTCGCAGAGTAGAGAACGACCCACTGTAAGGCGCTCGAGAGGACGACCCATTACTGAGTAGGAACGCTTCGCTGCAGTAGGTATAACGTGGCAGCAGAAAGCACAGGACCGGGTTGATTGGCGGAACATGGGAGAGGCCTTTGCCCTGCAGTGGGCGTAGACAGGCTGATGATGATGACAACTATGTACTAAATTCAGTAGTGAAGCTTGCTGGCCAAGTTTGTGTTCCGTACACAACATTTACAGTTACGTACGTAACATCTAGCAGCATAAAAAAGGCTTGAAATCCTCTTCCTGAAAGAAATGGCTGGCTCTCGCGTAATTGAGAGTACGTTAAAGTTGGAAATGCCTACTGGCAAATGAAACTGGTTGTACATGATAACAATCAGTGTATAAAATAGGTATAGTCCATGTTCACAAGAGCACGGTACACCATAATGTGCAGTGGTCCGAATGCATTTCATCGTTTGCTGCCCCTCTGTAGTATGGCTTTTCGGCCATTGCCTAGCGTATGCGGCAACGATGTAACGCATGTCCGAAATCTTACTTAGCAGGAATGAACCTGTTTTGAACTAAACAAGATGCACGTCTCGACTCGTACAAACACAACACGCACGGTTTGGTAGCGCTGGCGTGACTCCATCTCTCGGGGGTCTCGCAACTTGCCCAAGCCGGCCTCCGAGCACAGATGGCCCGGTTTCAGTGCGACCATTGGAAAATCAAGATTCCGGTGCCTTTAGAACGTAGCTATTACATGGTTTTGGAACGTCGCTGTTGAAAATCACAGAGAAATTGCCGCAGTAAGACACGTTACAGTCGTTTTATCACGATTAATAGCCGGCATGGCGACAGAGGACAACGAAGCGAGCAACACGAGCAGAAGCTATTGGCATTCTTAGGAAGACGACGTTGGTGCCTCTAGTCTGGTGCTCTTGTATGTGAATACATATTTGCCTGTTCTTGTCGCAAACGAGGTTCTCTAACTTTTTCTTTCCGCGTTGCAACAATATTGTGTAGATATCGTGTACAAACATTCGGAGCAAATCAGATGCAACATTTTTAAAAGCTTGTTTGGGCACTAACCAGTGTAAGTAATGAGGTATTTTAAAAAGCGTCCGTGCCACAGACCACACTTTTTTTTAAATATTTCGTTATATTCCTGGATGTCTTCTTTTATCTCGTGTGAGTCCCAGGCTGTTCTCGGTAGAATGCCCCTGTCTTCCCATGAAGAGCCAGGATTTCTCGTCAGAAGTGCCCGAATAGCGGCGGTGCCATTTGTCTCAAGATCGCTTGAACGCCGCCAACAACGGAAGCTAAATGAATTTAATACTTAAAAACTAGCAAAGCGCATTTGTTTGCTAAAGGCAGTGCTACGAACTTTGCTAGATGGCGGCTAGCAAAGAAACGCCGCTTGAGTAGTAAAATGCGCTTTAATCAAGTAGATGCCTTCATTTGCAAACTTATAGCAATTTTTTTTCAATAGTTCATGTTTCTTTATTGCACTATCTATTACCAAGAATTATATTTACTGTTTATTGAAACAAAAGAGAAAACTTATGAAACCTCTGCTCAACTGTGTTTTTTACGTTTGTTCCACCTGCCAAAGAAATAAGTAGGGTCCTTCATGAAAGTACAAAATACGTTCCAGCCTTTTTTTAGTACGCATGTCAAAAATTTCGAATAATATAATAATCTACGAAAAAAAATTATGGCTCCAATCCAGGCGTGCAGATGGTTGAACAGCAAAGCTGTAAACGACACCAACAACTATTATTACCAGTTGTGACGTCGCTTGAATGGTCCTCCAGGTAACAGTCGTACAAGAGTGAGATTGACGTCTGACCTTCACCGGGAGCGATGGCCCAGAAGTGCGTCTAATTTTGCAGACCCGTCATGCATGTTTCATCGTACACAACTGTCTGACTCGGCGCGTTCATAGCCATGGCGCATTGATTTGGATCATCCAAGTCATCGAATTCCATCGGCCTCTCGGCCTGATCTTCGTGTACCTCCCCTTCGTCCGGAAGACGTTCGAAAGTATGGGTTGAAGTGACTGTTGTTGAACTTGTAGAGGGGGGGGGGGGGCGAAGGTCATTTTTGCTAGTGCTGGTGCCAGGATGTTCGCGTTCAAATGCCCGTATGTGTCCCATTTAGAGCAACGATGTCTCGTTCGAAGTGCCGGACAACGGCGGTGCCATTTGGAGAATAGAGTCTACTAAGTTTAGAGTCTGCAACCTGGAAACGGTTGATAACATTGCCGCTTCGTCGCTTACGCTGAGCACATACGAGTAGCGACGTCGAGAACTTGTATTAAATTTAGAATCTGAACCTTTGAAATGGAGTGTCCAAACACGACGCTGTCTTTTTGTTCATGGATACGGAACCCTTTGGGGTTTGAGGTATACAACATCGCTGTAAGAACTACATCGATAGAAATTAATGGATTAATGACCAAACCTGTGAACGATTAATCTTTAATCGTTCCAAATATCACAGGGTTCCTTACGCATTCGCCTAACACGACTTGAAGGCGACAGCCATCCTGTGTGGCTTTTTCCCAGGCGCTTTATATTACACGAATACCGCTCTTTAAACAATTTTGTCACACAAACGCCACAAAGGCGAAGTGGCTGCGCAGCTCGCACGCTCACGTGATATTTTCTGTGCCTCAAAAGGCGACCATGAATCATACAGATTCGAGGCTTTTGCCTTGTAACATAATCGACCTTGTAAAATAAATGTTCACGTATTAACGCAATAGAGTTGAAGAGCTTGTATGGCAGACATTCAGGTGCCGGCGTCGGCGTCGTTGGTCGTGAGCAAAAAATGAGCGCTGACCGTCAGTGAAAAATGAAGATACAAATAAAATAAATAATAGGAATCTTCGGTTCCAGTGACCATCGAACCCAGGCTCTCTGCGAAGAAAGCTGATGTTCCAACACGGAGCCACGCCATTGCTTGAAACTGTTTTGAAAAAAAAAATCAAAAACACTGTGAATGTCATGTAGTGGGAGGATTCTCCTTAACGCATGCAATATTGCGTGGTAGAAGCGTAAAATCGCGCCAGGCGTCAAAACATGTGAACATGTGTGTTTTAAAGTCCCATGCATTACAATGCGCTCAGACATATCAAATCGCCATCATCGGCAAGAGCATCAACAAAATAACAGCTGAGTGTTGCCTGCAGCTGTGTGTTGCCTTACGGACGCGTAGTGGGCCCTTTGCTGATGCGCGAGCGGGAGAATTATAGCGTCGTGGAGAATTCGCAACTGTGGTCATTCAGTAGCCATTCCAGAATACTTTGAAATGGTCAATGTTACGCACACAGACAGTCGTTTCCTCGCGGCACGGTTGAGGCATTGACCAGGAACCGAAGCGAGGCTATTAATTGAGAAGGTGATGCGCACGAGGCCCGATTACGCCATCGCGTTCCAATTGAGAAGTCGAAGCTCAAGCGTCCTCCAAATTTTACCCTTATTCCCTACATTTTGAGTGTTATTGTAGTTGAATTCCATTTCCTTGCGCTGTACGTTTATACATATTACAATGTGCTCGAGCGATTTAAAAGATACCCTTTTCATGTAGAGGCCATTGAACGAATACATGAATAATGGAATAGCTGAATAAGCAAATAGTTTGCTATAGCAATATCTTGTAAGAAATGCATGAACTAATATTGTTTTTTTTTGTCTTTTTTGTATTCTGCGACCAGGATATATACGGAATGGGTTGGTGGACAAAAAGACGCGGTGTCGCCAGAAGAAGGTAAGCTCGGCGGCTTATTTCCACTTCATGCAGACTGTTTGCTACAAGATAGATAATCCTTCAACCAACCAAGAACAGAAGCACGTAGACTGAAAAAGCATACTTTATGTAGTAAAAGAGCATGCTGAGTGGTGTCACATGCTTTTTGAAGATCTACAAATACCGAATCAAATTGATGGCCCTTATTATATGAGTTTAAAACATCACGAGAAAATTCACAACCATCTGTAACACATGGTAAGCCAGACCTAAACTATGCTGAACTGAACAAAAAAAAATATTCATTCCGAAGTGTACTATAAACTGTAATAGAGAAGGTCCTCAAATGAATTATAGCACAAGCTAGCGAGTGAATTTGCCCGGTAGTCAGAAAAGTTATTTTTATTTCCAGACTTTGATATTGGTACAACATATGCTGGCTTCCACTCAGACGGGAGTTTCTGATCTTCAATTGTTAGAAAATGAAATAGCTAGAAAGCGCCTTAGGACTCTTGCAAACCTCTTCAGGAAGTGATTGGGAATATCGTGAAGCCCTGGAGGCGAGTTGGGATTAAACCAATCGAGAAGAGTGCAAGGCCACTAACGAAGACAACAATGCCACCATACCATAGGTTCAAAATCCTGGTTCGCCTTATGTGGCATTTCCCCTTAAGATTGTTCGGAAAAGACAGATGGAAAATAGCTGTTCTACAAAGGCAGGGCGTGCAAACACGGACATCAGAAAGAAGTCACGAAACCACAAACGCCGACTGACAACCGAAGAGACGCGCAACGGCGGAAAACAAAGAAAGCGCAAAAACTTATCTGTGCATGCCCATGCAATATGCGAACCTATCAATCCGGCACGCGTGGAGGTCTACGTGAAAGATCACTGTTAAACGGACAGTTAACAACCCCGAGGTCCAAAATTGTAATGAAGAGAAATATGCACACTTCTGCCATGTGAACATGCTGCCGCAAGAATATTGCGAGTCCGTGCAAAAATAAGGAAGTTACATGGGTTAGAATTAACATCCGTTTCAGCCGGTTTCAAATTTTCGCGCGGCCTCGACACCCTTCTCCGCCACAGGGAGGGGAAGGCGTAGCCCATCGTCGTGACTCCGCCCACTTCGGCAACTTGACACGACGTCAGCACTTGACGTCATCGGCAAGCTCGATCACTCGCCATGCAATTCCGCTTGCTGCGGCTCCTGGTTGTTTATTGTTTACATCGCCGCATGTGCTCCGTAACTTGACAGGCACTTTTCGGCTCTTGGGTATTTTTAAACTTTTACGACAGCTCACAGTGCAGCAGGAATCCGTGCTTGCTCTCCAAGACGATGAAGAGGCGCGATAGGAAAGCGTGGAGAACCCCGCTTGCCGCGCGTGCCATGTAAAAACCAAGCAAGCGCAACCCGTCCGAGCTACCTTAGATTTCCCCTCTCTGCGCTTGTTTGCAGCCGACAACGTTTCCTCTACGTGTTGCTCATGGCGAAGACGAAGTGCGTGCAGTGCGAGGAACAACCCGACAACTGTGTGGCCGAAACCGCATGACCGCAGGGCCAAGAAAGAAGGCGCAGTTTCGTAGGGGTGGTTGGGAATAGCAACTGACGTTAACTTGTTGACACCTGGTTTAGACCACTCGACGAGCTCAGTCGTACGCCAAGTTGCCCATGGGCAAGTTTGCTTCACTGCGCGTACGAGGGGGATTGGTCAGGCGAAGAAAAGAGGCGCAAGAATTGTTTTTCGAAATGGAGGGTGTGCGCGGCGCGCAGCGCTGTAATATTCGGGAAATGTGATCGCCGTAGTCTACTGTACGAATTGGCGAGCTTGTTTGGGGGTGATAAAAAAAGTCGGAGCCTGTTTACTCTCCCTTTAATGCATTTGATTTTATCTTTATGCAAGTTATTCGGTGGTTTGCTCACGCAAGCGCTACCACTATTCCCGATATGCCATGCCTCAATGATTAGGCGCGTTTCTTCATTCCTATGCCGGTACGAAACTGCACATTCATCAGATTTTGACGTGCACTTTCACTATTCACAATGCAAGGATAGATAAGACAGTGAGCTTCCAGTTAGCGATCTCATATGTTGCAATAATCTGCCGTTAATGAAGCGGCCCGTCTGTCCTACGTAGAAGCGGCCGCAGCTGCAAGGGACCTTATACACCACACTTCTGCGGCAATCAGTGAATTTGTTGGTGTGTTTAACGAAAGAAGTATAGGTCCGCTTCTTGTCTTTTACTCGCTCATTATTTCTCTGCACAGCGGCACACATTTTACCGAGCTTATTTGCATCCGTGAAAACAACATTAACCCCGTATCTACTTCCTGCTTTATTTAGCCTGTGAGGTACGCAATGATTGTACGCTATACCTACACTCTAAGGAAAAAAAAGACGAGTATAGGTGACTCTTTTCAGAGTTTTCTGACTTGCCACGTATACGACTCCCTTTAAAGAGTCACTATGACTATCTTAGTGGGTTAGAGTCGGCGCGCTGTAGGAGACTACCCTGGCCCTCTTGGAAGAGTGGAGAGACTCTTATCCGAAGGATCACATTACCACTTCGGAGGGAGCCTGACTACTCTTGCCGGTAACACACCTAAGGGGGTCAAGTGACCCACACCGAAGCGTTAAGTGACTCCGCAAATATTTTAAGCTACTCATTTGACCCTTGCTCTACTATTGCGCGATTACTGTCGAAAACAGTGATGCATTCATTTTAAGGAAGCCCAATAATATTTGCCGTTCTGCCCAGTGACTGCAAAAAAATATAGTTCAATATTAGCATTATTTTATTAAAACTCGTCAAAACAACACATCTTTTCCTGCAAAGTGATATAGAAAGCGCGAAAAGATGGTCTGTGATTTCCGATTAAGGAGTTTAGGTATTACTCATTTACATGCTTGCATGAGTATGGCTAACTAAAAGGTGTTTGATGTGCATAATGTCATATGGTGCAAAATACACCGCAGAAATCGGTATCATGTTTCAATCTTTATTCCTTGTGATTAAGAATAAAACAAAAAGTGCCGACGGCTGGAGGCATCACACTTGCGACTTGCTAGGCTGTCGCTCCTGTTCAGCGTGAGCACCATAAAAACAGTATATTAAAAGCAGAACGTGATACAATGAGGAAATGAAATTGGAATGAAAATATACGCACGTAGTTGCCACGGATATAATGAAGGCTCACATCAAAACAACTAACGCAAATAGGCATGGTACGGAACCAAGTTTTTGCCGTTATCGTGTAAAACACAACTTGCAAATAGTAGCTTTTCTAACACGTCACTTGGCGACAAACTTGCAGCACAAGATCATGTGAGCCTCTTTTAAACAACGAACGAAATTGTTTTAAGCTCCGTTGCGTGGGTGCCACTCGCCTCTTTTCCTACGTCGTCTTGTCCAACCAAAGGAAATGTAAGACCGACTGCCTCGTTCGGTTGACATGGCGAACGCCGCTGTTGATTTTCCCATCACGACCTGTGAGGCGCCAGGCCAAGCGACACCTTCGTTTCCCCGAGTGTGGCTGTAAACTGGAGTGAAGAGGCGGATGAAGTGGTCCAGGATTCTCGGAATAACCAAAACATACACACTGCTTATTTGTCTCTAAAACCACCCTTTGTTGAACACACCGTTACTGTACACACATCTGACACGAGTGTTTCGTTCGAAATAATTTCGTAACGAAAACAAATTTTCACGTAAAAGGCAGAGGGAACCTCGTTTCACAATAGACACTGGCTATGCAGGAATGAAAGCACTTCTTTTCTGAGAAATCACTTCAAAATTTGGTTTCAGAATAAGTACGGCTTTGTGCTAGCATATTCCGACGCCCAAGCGCATCCCCCGGCAGCCAGGGGCACGCTGTGAGCGGTTACTGACCGCAAATACTCAGCAAACACATTCGACTACAAGCGCCCGAACGACACCCAGCGCGCGCGGACACCGTGTACGTCGAGATCAGACATGTCATATGCCAGAATTAGAGCACATAGCTCTCGCAGTCACGTACACTCACTCGATTCTGTTATAACGTTGAACGTCATCGCACTGTTCGCAAACCACGAAAATAGCAAACAGAAACGAAGGAAAAGAGTGCACGGTGGCGGCCGCAACAACGCGCGCCATCAAAAGTCCTGAGCATTTTCGCCTTACCGGGCAGGCGTATGCAACATAAGTGACTACCGCGTACGTGCTGGGAGCATCGTACTATATCTGCACCTCGAACTACCATATTTAAGCCAATAAAAACCATTATATTCGCAATGCCCACGAACTATAGGTGGCGCGCCGTGCTTTTCAAGATGGCGCCGGGAGGAGGGTCAACCCATTTGTTAGCATAGGAACAGATAGGACGTGCGGACGTACGGAGCGTGCCACTTTCACCGGATGAAGTCATGAGCTGCGCTGAAATAGATATGAGACTTAAATACTTTCCCAAACCATGGAAAGTGCTAAGTACTCGCCACCTAATTATTTGCGGCGAAGTGAAAGGTTATATTTCAGCTCCGTTACCGTGCATAACGATGCTTTGCGAAATCCCGTGCGTGCTACATAAATCTGTATGAACTAGAATTGACGTATGAGCTGAACGGCACTCCGAGGCAGTACGTACCGAGCCTGCCTGACGGATTTGGCGCAGTAGTAGGCCGCCAGCGAGTAGCGCCATCGCTGCTGCGCGCGATGGCTTGCAAACATAAAAGTGTTCTGTGATAATACCCCGTCGTCATTACTTGCTCAGTCGGAAACGCGGAGTTACGTCTTCAACGGAACACAAGCATTTAACATGCCATTCAGTAGCGCTTGTGTCACAGCCATGCTGAGACTCTAGCCGTGTGTACTTCACTCGCATGTTGCAGGTTCGATCAGCACGATCGAAACATGAATATCGAGAAGAATGCGCACGTATGCTTTTCGCAACGTCGAAGAAGTTCGCCGAGAGGCGTGGATTGTGGCCGTGGCTGCACGTTCCATCGGTCTAACCATTTCGCTTCGCTGGTCGAGCACGAGCGTGTTGGCGGCATGCGGCGCTCCATAATATCCACAATAATTGTGATACATGCAATGCACAAGAAGAACTATGCTTTTATTTTGATCTCGCTCAATGATATTATACATTAAATACAATCAAAGTGACTTACGAGCGTGAAAGAACATAAACGCACGAGGGGACGTGAAGTGCAACTCGCTCCTCATGAGTTAGCAGCTGGTGGTTTATCGACGCTGTCACTCTCGGTGCTTTCACAGTCTTCTACGTCCAGTGAAAAATCCTCGTCGTCAAGATGGTTTCTTTCAACATCACTCCTGAAAGCAATCTGAAGAATTTCCTCCGCCGAACGACTTCGACCACTCCACGTCACCACGTTTGCAATTAGAGAGACGTCTGGGCGCGGAGAACGTTTTGCTCTCAGACCGATCAACAAGCAAATCGCTTGCAGTGTGCTGCCACCTATCAACAAACGTACAAAAACAAGCGGCGCAGCGGTGGCTATGAAACTATGAAACCCAACACACTGGTGAAGGACGGCGTGGATGGAAAGCGTTCGCTCCACGAAAGGCGTCGAGCAGACGCGTCCTCGAATGATTGAAACGTCGCTCGCACGATTCGTAACAGCGCTTTGCTGACAAAGGATAGAGGCCCTATTTTAATGTATCGCCAACTTGAGATCGCTCAGTTATACATGAGCACATCGCGAGCCCGCGCGACCTCCCTTCCGCGTAGTGTTATGGGACTCATGCACTACAAGAAACACTGACCAATTATATATGCTAGTAAAACAGAGTGAGCTTCAACTGAATATGTCAGACGATAACATTTAACTTACCTACGTGGCTACAGAAAGCCTCGCGAAGCTGATGGTATGTGTACACTGTGGGCTAGCATTGAAGGCGGCAGTTGCCACGTATTTTCACGAAAACTTCGCGTATCGCAAGAACGAATCAGATTTCTCGTGTCACGGAGGGCCCGGTATGTTCACTGATGCAGGGAATATGCAAAGTCGTAGTGTTCCTTTCTTGCCAACGCGTTAACAATGAGGCTAGCACAGCCAAACAAGGGAGCCACTGCATAGTGCCACCATTTTGTCGTCTACTAACCCTCCTCGAGAGGACGCTCCTGAATTCCGCTCGGTGGCGCGACAGTCTAAGGGCATTGCGAATATAGTCCGTGTAAGCGTTCGGTAGACGGGCTTTCTTTTCACGTTCCCGCGCGCGGAAGCCCGCTGCACACTCCAGGTTGATGGAAATGTTGTTATGAAGTAGACTAAAGCTCATCTAAACGACATCTTGCACCTTCATCAGTGCAGACACAATGTGCGATCAGCAAGAAATGACGCTTGATAATTCTTTGCATCGCTCATTTTAAGGGAGCTTGTACAGCGACGCGCATAACAGTGTCAACTCGTTAACAGACAGTTTAGTGGGACATCCGCAACAGCCCCGCGGACGCAGGTTGCTGTCGGAAATGGCTGGCAGATAACTTCCGCAGAGCTGCTGCAGACGCCCAGCTCCAGCTAAAGCTGTATAATTCGTACCTACGAAAGCAGTATACTCACCTCGCAGCTCTAATAATATTCCGCCCTCGAAGCGTGACTTCGAGCATGGAGCCTGGCGTCAACGCCACCGAAGATGCGCATTTTTTAGATGCGAAGCATCCCATAGCGGAGTTCAAACCTGTGGTGGTGGTGGTGGTGGTGTGACCACCCTTACTCCCCATGCGCAAGCCCTCTCCACACACCTCCTCTCCACTCCCCCCCCACTTCCCCTCTCCCGTTTCTTCACTTCCTCTCTCCCATTTTTTCCTCTTCACTCCGACTTTTCTCGAAAGGCCGTCTGCTGCGTAGCAGACGGCCTTTCGCGGAGATAGCGCTTGCTTGCCAGGCAGAACACTGTAAGCATTCGCACCAGCCGTCTAGCTCTTCATATATATTTTTTGTTTTAATTAATTTTTCTTCAGGAAATGTTAGCGCTTTTATATAGCACCGGCTACTCTTTTTCGCAAAGAGAATTCGGGATTATCACAGGAATGAGAAAAAGTTGCATAAGATAGCAGCAAGGGAGAGTTCGTGTATCTTCTTCTAGAGGACAAAATTTCTCTCCGGTGGCTTATGCAAATATATTAACTGCACCTTTTGCTGTTTGATAAGTTATCCTAAATTATCTAAACAAGCGTAACGGTGGCCCATGATAGCTCGTTGTAGTGCCGAATAGGGTATACAATATATGCAGAGAGCATCAGCATGTGCTTACCTTTCACTGGTAGATTTAGAAGCTTGTAGGGGCGAAGCTCCTAAAGCCGTGAGTCTCCCCTTCCTCTGTGACCGGTTTGTAACCACCTAGTTGGGGCCATCTCTAGCTCGTGAGAAGCGCGCGTTCTAGTATGCAGTAGAAGAAGAAGACGATGTTGACGAGTGAGACTCTCGTGCGTGTTGTCACTCGTCAACGTCGTCTTCTTCTTCTGCTGCATACCAGAACGCGCGCTACAATATCTTCCATGAAGAAGGACCACGCTCGCGCCAATGCCATCGCCGTGCTGCAGCCAAGGAGACCTCCTTGGCTGCAGCGCGAGTTCGCTTCGCTCCACTCATCATCATTCACCACGTGGATATGCTGTGATTTTTTCATTAGTAAGGTAGTATTTTTATTGGTAAATTTCAACTCACGAGACGCACTGCAGTCCCTGAAGTCACCGCGCGCACAAAATCAACTAGTCCTGTACGTCAGGCGCTTAGGCAGAACTCACAGGTTCCCTTATGCATTCGCCTAAGGCGACTGAAAAGCGAAAGCCATCTTGTTCTTCTTTAGTTGACGTATTGTCATACCCCGCACCCCTCCGAAAGCTTGCTTCACCTCACCTGGTTTTGCATTGCCTCCGTGACCGGCTCAACTATCATGGAGGCAATGTAAAGCAACGATGTCATGTGTTGTCATAGTGTGACGTCACGTTTTGTGACGCCATTATGACGTCAAGTGACGTCAGCAGTTTTGGCAATTTGTGACGTCATGATGACGCCATTTGGGGACCCTTTCGCGGGATGATATTTTAGATCACTCGTGTTGACGCCGCCGACGCGGGACGCCGACGTCGCCGACGGTCAGTTTTAGCATTCCATGAGGCATCTAAAGCTTTTGCAATAATATTGCGCCAGAAGGCGTACATCAATTATCCTTGATATATTTGGACGGCGTTGGTTGTTCCGTTAAGTGATTAAACGCACCAACCGTATTGCGCAAGTGCGCCCTGTAGATGTATCTGACATACGATGTATAGTGCTGAATGAACAGGAAAGCGAATGAAAAGACTAGCATGTCGCCGTAAACGTTGCCTTCGGGAGACCTCCCCTCGCGGATATAAACCTTCACACGAAATAGCACGTATACCGTATACGTGAGGTTCTTAAACGATGAATGCACCCTATATACGACTCGGCTCGGAGCGCACGCTTTGTATAGCTACCTTCACATCGCAAGTCCACCGGCTGATCGGTCAACGTAAGAGAGCCAGAGAAAGTGATTTCCTCTAAATTAAACGAGCACGCAACATAAACAAACGGATAGTTTAAATCCTAATGCGAGTTTTCGCATTCAAGCTTTGTTTATTCAAAAGAGCTGCGCCGAATCTCTGCAGTTTCGCAATCACATTGTTTATCGTCAGTCCGCGTGCGTGATGCTAGCTGCGCAAAAACCAATACTGCGAACTCGAACCAGTCGGCGCATCATGTCAAGCAGAAAACGTAACCACGTATTGTTGACGAAGAAACAAGAACAAAGTAAGGACTCCGCAGAAGCAGTAGTAAAACGTGCGTGAGAGATGGCGACGTACTGCAGTGCGATGCCCGCTCTACTATACGGCGTTAGAGTGAGCATCGAACTTCGCGAAACAGCCACCCATGACAGCCAACAGCGATGTCGGCCTTGTGCGAAGAGTATTTCACAGCACAACGCGCACGGAATGACAAGTACGTATTCATAAAACACCTGCGCTGTGCACCAGCGAGTCCACGCTTCACGAGCAAAGATGACAGTCGAGAGCGACTGTAAACAAACCAACGCTGCGTGCGGTCCCACATGACGGGAGCTGGCCAATACTGACGCGGCGTCAGCCTCGGAAAGGGCGGAGGAGGGAGAAATGGAGGAGGCGCGCTATTAAGCACGTATGTCGCTACTTTACGAAGTTTCATGGGCTTTAGCTTATACGACCGCGCGCATCACGGAAGCCAATGGAAACGCGCTTCAGGAAAGTCCAGTGACTCCTGCCAAAGCCGAAATGCTAACTCTTTCTCTTCATCTACCTTCGAAAAGGGGTCAAGTGGACACCCGAAGAGAGTCACGATGCCGTGAACGTCTTTTGACTGTTTTTTTTTCTTAGAGTGTACGGCACGTTTCTTCCTATCGCTTTCTGCAACCATGCTCGGACTTAACGGAATTCTTTAAACGTTCAGCGACAGTGCCCGCTGGAACAGGAGGACAACCTACACCTAAAAGACGTGTAACCTGTGCGTTAAAGCTATCACTTATTTTGTGCTCACACCACATGATGACGGCAGACTTAAGGCAAGACATGGCTGTTCGCAATGTCCGTTGACTGTCGCGCCGGCAAGCGGAATTCAGGAGCATCCTCTCGAGGAGGGTTAGCAGACGACAAAATGGCAGCACTGCGCTGTCGCTCCCTTGTTCGGCTGTGCTAGCCTCAGTGTTAACGCGTTGGCAAGGAATGAACACTACGACTTTTCGTGAAAATACGTGGCAACTCGCGCTTTCAATGATTGCCCACAACGTACACATATCAGCTTCGCGAGGTTTCCTGTAGCCACGTAAGTCAGTTAAATGTTATCGTCTGACATTTATAGTTGAAACTATTTTACTTGCATGTAGCCCTCGTCGGCGTTTTTTTAGTGCATGATTGACATAACATTGTACGAGGGAGGTCGCACGAGATCGCGATTTGGTCTTCTATAACTGAGCAATCTCAAGTTGGCAATACATTAAATTAAGGCCTCTATCCTTTGTCAGGAAAGCGCTGTTATGAATCGTGCGAGCGACGTACGTTTCAGTCATTCGAAGGCGCGTCCGCTCCACGCCTTTCGTGGACCGAACGCTCTCAACGCCGTCCTTCACGAGTGTGGTGGTTTCCTAGCCAGCGCTGCGCTGCTTGTTTTTGTACCTTTGTTGATAGGTGGCAGCACGCTGCAAGTGAGTTTCTTGCTGACCGGTTTGAGAGCAAGATGTTCTCCCCACCCAGACGTCTCTCTAATCGTAAACACAGTGACGCGGAGTGGTCGAAGTTGTTCGGCGGAGGAAATTCTTCAAATTTTTTCAACAGTGATGTCGAAAGAATCCATCTTGACGACGACGATTTTTCACTGGATATAGAAGGCTGTGAAAGCACAGAGAGTGACAGCGACGACGAACTATCGGCTGCTAATTCACGAGGAGCGAGTTGCACTTTCCGTCCCCTCGTGCGTTAATGTTTTTTCACTCTCGTAAGTCACTTTTATTGTATTTAATGTATAACATCCTTGAGCGAGTTCAAAAGAAAAGAATAGTTTTTCTTATGCATTGCATGTAGCGCAATTATTGTTGATAATATGGAGCGCCGCATGCCTGCCAACATGCTCGAGCTCGGTCAGCGCAGCAAAATGGTTACAGCGATGAAACGTGTAGTCACGCCCACAATCCACGCCTCTCGGTTAACTTCGCTTGTACTTCATCGGTACCTTCCGAACGGCATTGTTGTTCGACGAATTTCGCAACGTCGAATTCTTCGATGTTTCGAAAAGCATGCGCGTGCATTCTTTTCGATATAAGTGTTTGGATCGTGCTGACCGAACCTGCAACATCTGAGTGAAGTGAATTGTACATGGCTAGAGCTTGAGCATGGCTGTGACACAAACGCTGCTCAATGGGATGTTGAATGCATGTGTTCCGTTGAAGACGTAACTCCGCGTTCATGACTGTGCAAGAAACGACGACGGCGTAATATATGTTTGGAAACCATCAACGCGTTAAACATGCAGTCCCGTGTAGTAGCGATTGGGCTACTCGTTAGCGGCCTACTACTGCCGCAAATCCGTCAGGCAGGCTCGGTACGTACCGCCTCGGAGTGCTGTTCAGTTCGTATGTCTTCTAGTTCATGCAGTTTTCTGTCGCACGCCCAGGATATTGCAAATCATCGTTGATGAGTGCTAAAGGAGCTGAAATATAACCTTTCACACCGCAGAAAATAATTAGGTGGCGAGCACTTAGCACTTTCCATCATTTCGGAAATCATTTCGGTCTCATATCCATTTCAGTGCAGCTCATGGCTTCATCCGGTGAAAGTGGCACGGGCCGTACGTCCGCACGTCCTATCTGTTCCCATGCTAAGAAACTGGTTGACCCTCCTCCGGACGCAATATTGAATCGCATGGCGCGCCACCTATAGTTCGTGGGCATTGCGAATACCGTTTTTAGGGGCGAAGCTCCTTATAGCGGCACCCGTTCGTCCCTCGTAGCGTAGTATGTAACCAGTCTTACGCTTTAACCTGCAAGGTGGTGCCGGTGGGAGATTTTTCCTGTGCGTTGTTGAACAATAAAAAATTCGCAGCGTTAGCTAAAAGCCGACTTCTTCTGTCTCCCATTCCCATTAGCAGCCATTCTTTACCTCCAAGGTAGTGTCTGGTGAGATTTCTCCTGTGCGTGATTAAACAATAAAAATTTTGTTCAAAACGCCGTTGATTGATGAAATAAACCAACAGAAGACGCCAGATGTTTTGTAAAAGCAAAACGAAAGAACGCCAGATGTTTCTAAAGCAAAACGAAAAGACGCCAGCTGCTTAACGAAAGACGCCAGATGTTTTCTAAGCAATGGTTTTCTAAACAATGAAAATTCACAGCGTACATGTGAAATTGAAGTGCGCTGCAAGTCGTCATAACTCATCGAACCTTTAGTATAAACGCGCCCGATCTCACGTCGGTGATGATGTACTGGGCAGAATTCACGGAAGAATCACGGTTTACCGATGAACCTCCGCAGCTTCGCCCACTCATCATCATTCACTCCGCGGATATGCTGTGATTTTTTTGGTAAAGTTCAGCCCTCTTTCATTTCATTCAAATTTTTCGCTCACTGAGGTTACCACGGTTTCAAAGTCCTCACCACTACAAAAAATCAAGTAATGGTCCACATAAGGAAAAACCTTGATTATAGAATTGCCTAAGGCGCCTTCCAAGCGTTTGTCAATCTTGCCGGAGTACTGTACTTTGTCGGGGAACAAATTGCATTCTCAGCAATACGTTCCTCAAGTGAAAAAGTACGGACCAGACCACGAGGGCAAGGTCGAAGCGTGGCTTCCCTAGACAGCATTAGGAAGGTTAAAACCTCCTCGCAGTGAGCATATTCAATTCCTAATGCAGCCAATTCTCAGAAAAAAAAACTTCTAGTGGTTGCGCATTGTTATAGTCCGGCGGCCGAAAAAGCAACCCACGGGAACGTGTTGCGCTTGTGATAGCTGAACATTACACCACACTTCTTCGCACTGAAGGCTGCTAAGTGATACCAACACGAATTTCTATCTATTCTCTACTAATGAGAAACCTCCCCCGCCGCGCGCATCGCGATTGTTCCGATAGACGTTCACATGTGAAGGAAAAGCTCCTGCGTTGTCACTACTGTCGTCGAGCCACAACTCGGTGCCTAAAATTATTTGGGCATTCGTAGTAGCCACGAGGCCCAAAAACGTATCATTTTTTTTTATTTCGTAGGCTCTGACAATTCAAAAAGACGAAGATTAATTCGTGCTGACTGCGCCCTCGCGTCCAGCGGAAGGTTTTGATTATTATTGCACCGGTTCTATGTTATCACTGCAAGAATAAAACCTCAATGTTTTGCCTCCCATAACAAGCCTACTAAAGCGAAGCCTGAAAGTTTCAAAACGATGTTTGCAAAGCAATCAGTTTTCTCCTTTCGACAGGGATATCGCTTGAATAATCTTCACTTACCTACAGGTTGGTTCCTCATAGCTTGCGTGCGCTCTGAAGTATATTCTGCTTTTGTTTGGTGGATGGAAATCGTGCTATCATGGATCTATTCTTCGTGGTAGAAAAGCTGCTTTAACCTGTGAGCACGCTCAATGTCTGATGGCGTCACCTCGACACCTGTATGCTCTGCACGAACCCATAGCACCTTACGCTCAGAATCTTCTTGTGATCAGAAGTCTCATCTGATGTGTTTTTCGATCGTATAAAGACCAAATTGTTCTGCATGACCTCTTTTCAAGATCAAATTGGCGCCTCTCCACCTTGTTCATCTCAGTTGCAAGCGAAATGTTCTCAGATTCACGCAGTTACATATCGGCTCTTAGCTCCTCTAAGCCACAGACGTCGGGTTCAATCGCGGCTAGAGCAGCAGTTAAGTTCTGTTATTTTACCGTCAGTGGTCTGCTGGTTACCTTAGATGTCATACAGTGCCTCAGTAGCTTTATTCTGGCCCTCACGTATTTTTGGCTTTAAGGGTAATATCTTAGAAAGTTCCTGGTCCTGGTCCGCAGTGAACGGTCCCGCATTCATCACGACGTCCCGTGTAATCAACCAGCGCCTCAACAACACAGTGTTAGATGAAAACGATGATTCGGGAGACGTGAGGGAAAGACTGACAAAAACAACGGTTACTTTAACACAACAACGCTTATTTAGCTAAAGTAAAGAAAACTGCTGGATAGACAAGAATACGGCGTCTCTCCAGTTGCACAGCCGTCCCTCTTCTGCCTACTCTCGGGGCCCTCGCACAGTCGCACTCCCGCGCTCACCACAGGGGGTCCACTTCGGTGTCCCATTACAGCTCCGGCCACCGGCCAGCTCGGCTCGCACAGTGGTCGTGGCCTGGTGCCATCTTTCGAGCCCCGTCTAGCACAACAAGAGCACGCACACTCGGCCGTCCTGCAATTACCGACCGTCCCGGTTTGAATCACTGTCTGAAATATCCGTGTCTTTCTCGTCCTGGCCCCACAGCTTTAGCTTGTCCACTGGAGCGATGCTGCTGTATGTTCTCCTCCCGCGTCGTGCACAGAGCAGCATCCCGATGCGATATCGGTCGTTGGGCAGTTTTGCCGTGATGATATACTGTCCATTGTATTTCTCCTTGAGTTTCCTTGATTGACCACACGCTATAGGCTCTCGATCGACCAAAACGACATCTCCCGGTTCGTAAGTCGGCGCTTCTCAACGTTTCTTGTTGTATCTTGCCTGCTGTTTCCGTTGGTCTTCGCGAATGCTCTCGGCCGCAGATGTTCGCTTTGCCTCTACCTGACGGTCGAATTCCTCGGCAAGAGCGTCATCCACGCAGTCGACGTTGATGTTCCGTGGCCTATAGTTGAACAGCAGTCCAAGTGAAGTGGTCTTCGTAGCTTGGTGAAGCGTGTTGGTAATTCCCCGCTGCACCTGAGAAAAAGTCGTGTCCCAGTCATTGCCGTCCTTGTTCTTCGTCAAGCTCGCGACCGCTGAGCTAATCATGCGACTGTATCGCTCGACTTTATCATTAGCTCGTGGCGTCGCAGTGGCGTTTTTCACGTGCTTGATGCTGAAGGTATCACGCGTTGCCTTGAATTTGGCGCTCGTGAAGGCAGTTCCGCGATGGGTGATCACCTTCACATGCCCTCTATCCGCAAAGGAAAGCCGACATGGGCGATACCTTACAGGTTCTTCGGCTGTAATTTCGATCTTCATTCCCGCTGCATTGGTGCGGCCAACCTCTGCGACGTTGTCGGCAAAACAGTCGCGATACTCCTCGATGAGTCGGCCGAGTTTCTCACGGTGCTGCGGTGTGACGCTTGGGCCCGTTTTGACCTTCGCGCTCGCCGGTGAGCATGGTTGCGTGGCACTGCGGCTTGATTTCACGTCCTGTATCGGCTCTTCATCAATCTAGCACACCTCCGCTCGCACAACCCGCTCGTTGGCTTCGATGTTGAGTCGCTGGTATGAAACGTTCCCCACAGGAATTCACACCCCGTTCGCCGCATCTACGTTGACGACGTAACGCGGTATGCAATGTTCGCGCCCCTCTTGGCACCTGAGTTGGGCGTCCACAAAGACATCCTCGTTGGGTTCGCTGCCCTTAGCGTTGAGCTTGACAAACCCAACGTTGTTCGGCGGAACCACCGTCGATGCTTTGGCCCAAAGGGACACTGGACGCCTTCGAAGATTCGGAATGTTGATGGACTGTAGCGTGTCGTCACCTTC